>NW_026871614.1:75000-77316 GCF_028564815.1 Eubalaena glacialis | reverse complement strand
GTGCATGGCCGTTCTTAGTTGGTGGAGCGATTTGTCTGGTTAATTCCGATAACGAACGAGACTCTGGCATGCTAACTAGTTACGCGACCCCCGAGCGGTCGGCGTCCCCCAACTTCTTAGAGGGACAAGTGGCGTTCAGCCACCCGAGATTGAGCAATAACAGGTCTGTGATGCCCTTAGATGTCCGGGGCTGCACGCGCGCTACACTGACTGGCTCAGCGTGTGCCTACCCTACGCCGGCAGGCGCGGGTAACCCGTTGAACCCCATTCGTGATGGGGATCGGGGATTGCAATTATTCCCCATGAACGAGGAATTCCCAGTAAGTGCGGGTCATAAGCTTGCGTTGATTAAGTCCCTGCCCTTTGTACACACCGCCCGTCGCTACTACCGATTGGATGGTTTAGTGAGGCCCTCGGATCGGCCCCGCCGGGGTCGGCCCACGGCCCTGGCGGAGCGCTGAGAAGACGGTCGAACTTGACTATCTAGAGGAAGTAAAAGTCGTAACAAGGTTTCCGTAGGTGAACCTGCGGAAGGATCATTAACGTGGTTCCGAGAGCGCGGCGGCGGACCCGCCCGCTCGCGAACGAGCCTCTCTCCACCCGTGCGGCGCGGGACGGGAGAAGAAAGGGGGGAGGGAGGCGACCGGGAGGTCGGCACCTGGCGCGTGCGCGGACGGGCGCGTGCGTGTGCGTGCGCGCGCGCGGGGGGCGCTGCCGCCCCGGGCGGCCCGTCGTCGGGCCGGTGGTGGTCCTCCGCATGGGGGGAGAGGAGAGCGAGAAAAGGGGGTGGACCGAAAGGGGTCGGGTTGGGAGGGCGGCTCCTCGCCTCCCCTCACCGCACCCGCCCCGTCTGCCCCTCCCGCGCCTGCCCCCCGGGAGGGGCAGCACCGTCCCCCCGGTAGGGCCGCCCCAGGCGACCCCCCCCGCCCGCCACCACCACGCCGCGTCACCCGCGACCGTCGTGGTGATCTCCCGGCGCGTCTCTCCCGCCCGACCTCCCCGCCACGTCCCTCGAGGTTTGGGTCCGAGGGTTCCGGGGGGACCGAGCCCCCCCCACACGCGCCTCCGTCTCCGGCGCCGGTCACGCCCCCCCCGTTCGCGACCGCTCCCCCGCGCGGAGCCTCCGGTGCGTCTCGGGATGGGTGGCGTGGCGGCGGTGGCTCCCCCGTGGGGCCGCTCGCCCGCCCGTCGCCTTCCCGCCGCCGGCCCTGGACCGGTTCCTTCCCGGTCGTCGGTCCTCCGCTCCGGGCCCTCCGCCCCCTCGCCGGGCGCCTCGGCCTGTCCTCCGAGCCCGGGGCCTCTCCTCCGTCGTCTGTCCGGCTCTCTCTCTTTCCCGCCCTCCCCCCGTGTGCCCCCCCTGCCCGCTCGCCCCCCCGCTTCCCGTCGAAGCCTCCCTTTACCGCCCTCGGTGGCGAGAAGGGGGTCCGGGACGCGGGTGCCAGGGCAAGGGCCCCGGGTGTGGGGGGGGGGTTGGGGTTAAGGAGAAAAAGAGGGCCGCGTCCGGGCGCGAGCGGGAGGTCTCCCCGTCCGTCCGGCTTCGGGGACACGGTGGGGGCGTCGTCGGGCGGTGGCCGCGGTGTTCTCGTGTGGCGGTCGGCCCGGCGCCCGGCCGGGGCCCCGCGTCACGGGCCGGTAGCGCCGAGGCCCGCGTGCTGCGGGCGGCCGCGGGCGGAGAGCGTGTTGTGGTCGGTGTCGGGGCGGCGGCGAGCGTGGGGTGCTCCGTTCCCCCCGCCTCGCCCGCCTCCCCCTCTCCAGGTACCTAGCGCGTCCCGGCGCGGAGGTTTAAAGACCCATGGGGGGTCGCCCGTCCGCCTTGGGGTCGGGGCGGTCGGGCCCGCGGGGAGTCGGGAGGCCCCTCCCTTCTCCCCCAGACTCCGCTTTTCCCACCCCCACCCCCACGGGGCCGGGGCGCCGCGCCGCGCGCCACTGGTCCTCTCCGCCGCGGCCGTCGGGAGGGGGCTACCCGGCGGCCGTGGTGCGGGCCGGGGCCGTGTGCCGCGCGAGTGCGCGCCCCGCGTCCCTCGCGGGGGTGGGGGGGTGAGGTGGGAACCCCCCGGGCGCCTGTGGGGTGTCCGAGCCCGCCCCGCCTGCGGGTCGGTGCCGGGCGCCCCGTCGTGAAACCTTCCGGCCCCTCCGGTCTGCTGTTTTCTGTCTGACTTGGCCGGCCAGAGGCAGCCCCTCCGGGGGATGTGCCGTGCCACCGGCGGGAACCCCGCCGAAACGCAGAAAAACCAAACTCGTACGACTCTTAGCGGTGGATCACTCGGCTCGTGCGTCGATGAAGAACGCAGCTAGCTGCGAGAATTAATGTGAATT
>NW_026871614.1:45000-62500 GCF_028564815.1 Eubalaena glacialis | reverse complement strand
GCTTCCTTACTTTCACTGAAGAAAAAAAAAAAAAAAAAAAAAGAAGACAGTGTCCAAGGACGAGGCATTCTAAACAAGGAACGTGTGTGGTCCAAGCTACCTGATGTCGCCATCGTCATGGTAGGAAGAGGACTTTTTTTGGGGGGTGGGTGGGGGGAGGGGGGAGGCAAAGTAGAAGGTATGGAGATAAGGTTTGGGGGAAGGAGAAAGATATTTTTGTCCTAAAGGTAGTCATTTCTCAATGGAAAAGAAAGAAAACAAGGGACAAGATAAAAATGGGCACAGACAATTGGAAAAGGTGTGTGAAGAAAAGTGTCTTTGGAAAGGAATTGGATCTGTGGTCAGGACTGGATAAGATGAGGGTGGATTCAAAGACAGAAATGAGTTTTCGTATCAACATGAAACCAGTGCAAACTTAGAATTTAGTTGTCTCTCTCTGTTAAAAGGACCAGGTTTGGGTTTAGGGTTTGGGTTTTTCTTCTATTGGTCTGCTCTGTCCATCATGAGAGATTAGATTAGATTAGGAAAGGTTTCTTCCTTTATCTTTAAGGAGAGAGAGAAAAAAAGAAAGAAAGAAAGAAAGAAAGAGAGAGAGAGAGACAGAGAGAGAGAGAGAGAGAAAGAAAGAGAGAGAGAGAGAGAGAGAGAGAGAGAGAGAGAGAGAGAGAGAGAGAGAGAGAAAGAAAGAAAGAAAGAAAGAAAGAAAGAAAGAAAGAAAGGAAGGAAGGAAGGAAGGAAGGAAGGAAGGAAGGAAGGAAGGAAGGAAGGAAGGAAGGAAGGAAGGAAGGAAGGAAGAAAGAAAAGCTTATGTCTTTGTCAAAGGTCATCACTTATTTTCTAGGTTGCCTTTATCAGGTCTTGGAGGACTCACATCAACTTAGTCCTCTCGATATTCAAAGAACCAGGTTTGGCTCAGAACTGAAGAAGCAGCTTCTCTCTCTGCCTAGCAAGTCTTTCCTTGGGCTGTTGATGACATGGCTAACGAAGCACTGTTTCACAGTGACCTATCTGATTAAGTGCTTTACAATCTTTTGGATATTTTGGACACGCTTGCCCAAAAATTGAAGGACAGATGAAGTCCTTTGGACTTCGAACGCACTTTGAGATAGGATCCAGGAGGAGAGGGCCCTCGAAATAGCTCAAAAATGTGTTCTCTCTCCTGAGAAACGAGAGAGATGAAACTGAGTAAGTTTCTTGGAGAGGTTCGATGACACGGGAAAGCGTTGTCGAAGAGGAAGGAACGACGTGAAGTCTTCTTTGGCTTGTGTCTGTACACCGACGTGTTCTAACTGTTCCAGAAATGGTGGGATCTTTCTTCCTGGAAGTCTTCTCTGCCCTGGCATAAAGGGTTGTCTGTCGTCATCAAAATGGAGGCTCACACGAAAGGGGCTGAACCCAGTATCAGGGAGATGTTCTAACCGACTTTCACGCCAAGGCAGCAACAACAGCCTGTGGAAAGATGGTGGGGGTGGCGGGGCACACGTGGATCAAGTCCATTCTGTCCTTTCAACAGCCGGTCGGGGCTATGGCAGACGGGAGACGGTGGCCCAGCCGGTTGCTCCCTGGCCAACCTCCCCCCTCCCCCACACCTTGCATTCCTTCACCCGCCCATGGTGCCTCGAAGATGACTCCAATTGTAAATAGACATTGGCAGGAAGATTTCTACAGTCTACCGGCAACGTCTGACCTGTCATGCTTGTAACCCTGGGGGGAAAAAATTATTTTTCTCTCTGGAAAGAAAACCTCCTCTCTCTGGACCCTCTGAACCCCAGCCACTGGACTTCATTCCACTGCCACTTAGTAGGGGTCATCCAAACATTCTTGTGACCGTAGGTATGTTTTCCGTGTGGGTTGAAGTCTTCCCTCGCTGCAAGCCTGATGTCCTCACCGTGGCACAGAGACTGTTAAAAAAACAAAATGTGTTTGCCACTTGGGGTCTACCTTCCACAGCCTCCCGTGTGATCAGATCAAGGCACCCGCTTCTCTGGGCAAATCCTACAATCCTTCACAAAAGCTCTTGTAAACTTTTTGGAACCGTCACTCGTCCAGTCACGCTCAATCATCAGGCAAGGTCGGCAGAACCGATGGAAAAACTGGACTCCAAGAAGAACAAGAATGACTTACGTGGGGTTGAATGAACTGATGAATAGGATGATAATGTGTATGACTACTTGTGTAAAATAGGACTGCTTGGGGAAGCGGGGGATAACTTAGGAGGTTGGGATGAACATGTACACATTACTGTACATAAAATAGGTAATCAACAAACACCTCCTACTATATGGCACAGGAAACTCTACTCAATACTTTGTAATAACCTATGAGAGAAAAGAATCTGAAAAAGAATATCTATATAAAATATTTTGAGAGAGAGAGAGAGAGAGAGAGAGAGAGAGAGAGAGAGAGAGAGAGAGAGAGAGATTAGGACTGACTGTTAAATCTTTCGTTTCCCAGATACAAGGAAAAACAAAAACAAACAAACAAAACCCAATTTTCTTTTTTTATTTTTAAAGGTGGACATCCATTTGGTAACTTATACCTCTGTCAGCAGGATCGAATCACTGATCTTTTTCTCCCTACTTTCCTTAATTCAGAAACTCTCAGTGAGGCTTCTTATTTCCTTGGCAATAGAGTTATTTGCATATGTTACTTGGAGGCCAAAATTATGTTTCCATAAAACGGGGATACACACTTGTGGATATGAAATTCTGGGGCTACTCATTTCCCTTAGGGTGTTGCTCTTAACCTGAAAACTGGACTGCATCCCGAAGTTCTTTGAGTTCCCTCCAATATCTGGCTACGACTCTCTCCATGAACGTTTGCCATTTTCTCCCACCCTTTTGACTTGGCATCACTGAGAACTAAAACGGCCCTTTGCCTGAAGCCCTGCAAACGGAAGCTAGAGAACTTGACGAAAACCTTAGAGAAACGGCCACAACGGCTCCTATGGAAACAATCCTCATGCCTGTTTCTGTGAGAGCCACTCCGCCGCTCCGAAATTTGCACCAAACACCCGACGACATCATCAGAGGTATTTCAAACTTCTAAAATTGCTTCGACCCTGACATCTAGAAATCTCCTTGACTCACACACACACACACACACACACACACACACACACACACACACACGCGCGCGCGCGCGCGCGCGCCACCAGCTCAGCTTTAATATGTTCCAAGGAACTTTCAGAGGAGGGAACTGTTGGGCTCCAGAGTAGGCCGCCCCAAAATGTGCCTCCATGCTCTATTGATTATTTTGAATTCAAGTGACTTAAAAACCGGCCAGCACAAGAGGGACACACTGGCCCTCCTTTCTGTCCTCCTGCGGAGGAAGATCTCAAGTGAAGACATCTGCTTCCACGCATGTCCATGATTCTCAAATGGTGTAGTGGGGTTTCCTAGGTTAGGAAAAGGAGGGGACTCCTTTTGCCTGGAAAAAAGGCCTGTTTCTCACACATCCTCCTCCCATCCCTTCCTCTCTCCCTCCTTCCCTCCCTGCAGTTTGGAGGGGGCAGCCTAAGGGTGGGGGAAATTGGGGAAAGAAAAAAGAAAAAGCCATTCATTAAAGAGAAGCCCGAGGCAAAGTCAAAGGCTCCGACTTGACCGGAGAGCTTTCTGCATTTGAATGGAGCGATTGAACGAGGCCCTGCCGAATGAATCGTCCGGAACCTCCCCTCCCCCGCTCCTGGCAAAGGTCAGTCCAGGGGACTTAGGAAGGAGCGCTGGAGAAGGAACGGGGGTGGGGGTGGGGGTGGGGGCGGGAACAACAGACAATAGCCGCTGCCTGCCTGCCCGCCCGCCCGCCGGGCTGAGGCCTGAGGGCTGAGGGCCACGCTGGCTCCTGCAACACAATCCCTTCCAGGAAACTGCTGTGGTGACTATTTGGCAGTGAATGATCAAATCTGAACTCTCTTGGCCTATTTCTGCAAAAGGCCCGAGACTCAGCTACGACAGATTCTCTGGATTTCTTGGCACGTGGACTGACCCGCACCCTCCCATCCTGTCAGATCCTCCTTTGTACACACGCCTCCACTGGAAGGGTTCTTTGGCCTCGTCCAGAAAACGAACAAGCAAGAACAAACACACAAACAGACTGAAATGATGTGTTGGTATTTGTTGGAAAGAAACATGCTCCTCTCACACACCTGAGGGCAGGAAGCGAAGGCAGGTTCTCAGCAGGAGGGGGACGGGGAACCTGAACCGAGGTCGGTCAGAGGTCCCCCCCCCCCTTTCTCTCCCAGGTCACGTGGGCCTCCCTTCCCCGCCTCTCTCTGCGCCCCCCTGCCCTGGTTCTGATATTTCACTTGGGAAACTTCTCTGGGCCTGCCGAGATGCCAGCTTGCTGTCCTGCTGCTTCATGTCCATCTCTACCAGCCGTGCCCAAAAGGCACGTGAAATCATGGACAGCAAACAGCGCCCCCAGAGCTGTGTGTGTGTGTGTGTGTGTGTGTGTGTGTGTGTGTGTGTGTGTGTGTGTGTGCGCGCGCGCCAATTTTCCAGGAAGCGGTGAGGGAGCAAAGGGAGGGCTGGGTGAAGGAATCCTGGGTGCCTGTCATCGCACACCCCGCAGAGCACCATTTATTTCCATCTCCATGTCTGAAAGACACTTAGTCCTCATTTCAGCAACTTGATGGTGATTCCCCTTCTAAATACATGACAAAACCTATGAAGTACTGGACTCATTGAATCTGTAACTGCTAACAGGGCCCAAGGAGTTTTCAATCAATGGCAGGAAAAGAAATGATCCTGAACATAAAACTGCCAAGAATTCCTATAGATGGAGTTATCATGGACCGACTTCTGGTGATACGTGCCATGGGGGCTCCCATTTGACAAACTGGAATGGGATAGGTAGACCCAGTCATCCCATGTTTTACCTCAAGCTGGAGAAGCAGAGAATATCATCTAAAAGCCTACCTTCATGGTGTCTCAGTGCTCAGGGCTCTTCCTTCTCAGGGATCTTGTGTTCTGTAGGGATAATTCACGTGCTGGGGCAGGGCAGTAGGTTCCCAATATCAGCTTGTGAAATGGATTAAATGATGTCTTCCTTTTAAAAAGATAAAGATTATTTGGAAAAGTTATTAATAGTGAACACATGATGTTATCCTCTCTGATCTATAAACTAGAGTTGACCGTTGAACAACCAACATGGAGGGTTACGCGTGCCGACCCCACGCACTGTGAAAATCCATGGATGACTTCACAGTCAGGGCCCTGGATCTGCGCTTCCACCTCCGGGGACTCAGCAACCACAGATCCTGCAGTGCCATAGTGCACATCTATGGAAAACATCCACCTGTGAGTCACACACACACGCACACACGCACACGCACAGGTTTCAACTTTGTTGTGTTTATTCTCGTGGCCACTCACCCTTGACATGTGTGTGCATACCTATTTGAACAGTAATGTAACAGGTAACCCCCATCACTTGTGTTCTACTTTTTTACTGACCATTGAAACTTAGTTCCTGATTGACCCTAGGGTTTGTAATTATGTTTACAACTTCATAAAAATAGAAAGTCCCTCACTGATCGACAGGGACTGTATGAAAGGAAAATTGACGCATTCTGACTCAGGGCCACATTTCCTGGTTTTGAAAGACACACACCCACTCGGTAGTGCTTACATATGTCCAAGTACTGATCCACTGAAGTGGGGTTGCTTTTTTTTCTTGGTACCAAACTTTGCATTCTCAAAATACTTCGCCATCTACCTATTTATGCTGTAGATTTGTAGTAATAGACAATTTCCAAACGTCTGAACCTTGTCTCAATCGTGGGGCTCACACATTCTTTATAGAGTCGTATATTCCCAGCATTCATTTCTTGATGTGAACTAGGTGAGGAATTTGACATTGTGACGTTAGAATTGGCATCTCCTTGGTGTGAGGACACCAAGGGATAAGGGACCACTGAAGAATGTCCTTCCTTCACCATGCTGAGACTATTTTATTCAGTGTGAATCCTCTCATGTCCTACAAGTGCTGGCTCCATGGCGAATGGGATTCTCCCATGCATTGCATCGGATTTCTTCTACAGCAGTGATTATCTGCTCTGGCCCAAGACGACGGCCGACTCTCCTCCTAGTAAAGCTTGTGCTGCCTTCCCTACCGCGTCAGGGATGCATCCCACTCTGAGTTGTCTGTGTGTGCTGAGGCTGGAGCGCCAACTGAAGGTTCTTCCACCGTGGTTCCAGGCTTAGGGTTTCTCCCCACATGATTTTCCTCGTCTTAAAGAGGGTAATTTCTGGCTGAAGGCTCTACCTCACTGATCTCAGACACAGGGTTTCTGCTGTGTGTGACTTCTCTGGTGTTTATAAGGACGAGTGCACTGGGTAATGTCTTACAAGATGTGTCAGGAAAACTACTTTCTCAGGGGAATCTGCGGTGGGCATTACCTGCTCTTCTCCCCTAGTGACCAGGCTTCTCTCCACACTGACTCGAATGAGCCTGGAGCCCACCTGGATTCAGGACTCTGGGAAATCCTCTTGCATCCTCCTCATCTCTCCTCCTGCTCCAGCTGTGAAAGCACATCGGATTGGTGCAGCCGATAAGTTGTTTCGTGGGAAACGTGGACGTGGATTTGGAGCCCTGCGTTGGAACCTGCGTCTGGTCTTCAGGTTCACGTCAGGAGGAGGAGCGAGGCGAACGAACGTTAAAGAGCAGCACGGGGAAGGGCGTCCTGAGCACGGGGAAGTACTGCCAGCCCTTCCCCAGAGCAGGAGCGACGCTGACTTTGGGCTCAGGTATTCAGGAACTGTCTGCTGATGCGCAGGCCCCAGACCAGAAACAGACTGTGAAATCCTTTGTTTTTCTAACAAGGGTGAATCCATTGTTCCATAGTGGATCGAACATTATTTTCAAAAAAAATATTCAATAACATCAGCTCCCTCGGAACGCCAACCACCCCCCACCCCACCCCCAACCCCACCCCCCAACCCCACCCCCCATCCCCATGAACTCTCTTTTAAAGGGAAAATGTCTGCTATGATGACGACTGTTGTGCCAAACTCTGCCACGGTTTCAAGAGCAGAGGAGCTGGTTAGGAACTACCTAACACGTTGATCCATCCACTGGATGCAGGCGTGCCATGAGGTGAGTGTCCTGCACTGTTCTGAGTGTTAGATATGGAGCAGAAAGGAAGACGTGTGATTGTGGCCAGAAATTGTCCATCCTGGTGGGATCCTGAAAAAAAAATTAAAAAGAAAGAAAGAAAGAAGCACAGCCCCTTCAGGCAGATGCGGATGCTCTATAAGTGTATAGGCATCGGCGTGGTGGGGGGCAGAATGCGCAAAGCTCCTCTGGGTAATCTTTTATCAAATAAATGGCTGTGGACAGACTCACCCATGGACACCAGATAACTGAGGTCCTCCAGCAGCACAGCTCTAGACAGCTTCCCCTGGAATTTGCTCATCAGGGCGCACTCTTCCTGGGTGAAGGTCGCACACACCCTTGAGACTCACTGATATTTAAAGACATGGTGGATATTCTGGCTTGGCCTGCGCCATCCCCACAATGTCCAAAGGTGACGGTCGAGATGACAAAACTGGAGAAAGACAGGTGTGTCTATCGCAAGCTCAGACACTGTTTGAGGTGCAGTTGACTATTCCCCTGGGTTGACCTGGCACGTGCCTTTCAGATGTATCACGGAGATACGCACACTCCTGGCTGAGGGTGACCTCATCGCAAGGGGATATGACATGAGGGGTGTTGAGCAATAACCCGTACCTTACACACACACACACACACACACACACACACACACACACACACACACACACACACACAAGAGGCTCGCGGGAGTAAAAGATTAACTTTACCTCTGTTGACACCCACGACTGTACCTAGTTGTCACAAGACAAGAAGCTCCACTGTACATTTAACCCTTATCTGTTCCTGTGCTTTCGTGCAGAAAATCCTCATGCGCTTCTTTCCCCTCGTGGAAGCACTTGCTATTATTCCCCATAGGTAGCCACCGTGGATGGAACCAGCTGCTGCTGATCCAAGAATTTGGAGGATTTCTGGAAATGATCAGTGATCCCGAGACAGACTCTCCCTTCCGTGATCAAAGCGACTCGGGGAGCTGTCTCTCCCCCACCCCCCCATCCCCATCCCCACCCCCCACCCCCACCCCGCACACCGCCTTCTCCCTTGTGTACAGGCTATGTCTTTTAATTAAAAAGTGTTGCTTTGTTAGCCTTAGAGTCTTGTGGAAGCGATCTTCATTTCTATGGTACTGCTGTGCAAGAATCTGGAAAGGGCCCGGTAACGGGTATGTCTGTAGCTCCCTCCTAGAGCTGGCCTGTGTCTACGTACGGATCCGAGTGCCACGATTAACTTGCGAAAGAGCTCTCTTGAACTGGCTTAGAAGGAAGCACTCCCGAATTCAGTCTACTAGAAAGGGACCCGAAGGTTTTTGCAAGTTCACGTGACCTAGGATGAACCCTTCAGCCGAAAATAACCAAGGTCAAGGGATGGGTTTTATGAAACTAGGCAGGTCTTTAGCGTGATCAGCAATCGAGGTCAACCTTTTCTTCTATCTACGTCGACCCCGAATCCAATAAGTTCACGGGAGTGAACCAAATTCGTCAGCAAGAAAAGGAACTTGGGGGTGATGGCTGACATCGTCTAAAGTCTCAGGAAATGTTCACGGGTCCTCTCATCGTCATGGGATTTAGAACAAGTGATTTCGATAGCTCTAGGTGGAGGAACTCCTTAAGAAAGGCTATGTTTTGTGGTATGTATGTCTACTTAAAAACGGTTTCTCCCAGACCTTTGGGGTCACTTTAGAAACTTTAGAGTTGGCATAAGTGGAATGATGGGGAATTCGTGGAACGTCTAGATCATTTCCAAAGATAACCTATGGAAACGTTCATGGCTCAACAAGTCTCAGTGGACCTACTTCTGTCTCCTTATTACAGAAAGAACTGTAAAACTAAAACTAACTGTAAAACGAAAGATGTTTCGATGTATGACTCCACACCTCTGGCATCACTTTGGGGGAAAAAAATTTTGAAAAAGTGACGCTGTGTGAAAATGTATGCTTCTAGACATGATGGAATGGGATCATCCATTTGCCGGTGCAGAAACACTGGTGTCACGGACCCCGTTCACCATGGCTTCCTAGTTCCTGTTCATGACCGATTCAGGTTTCTAAGGGTTCTGAATTCTGATTGTCTTTTTCTTGTTTTCTTCTCCATTCTTGTCTCAAAGAACTTTACGTTCCAAAAACATTTTTTACCTACCAAATCACAGATTGTCCGTTTGTTACAAAAACTTTTAGGTTGAGAGATTTTCTCTCTCTCTCTCTCTCTCTTTCTTTCTTTCTTTCTTTCTTTCTTTCTTTCCTCTCTCTCTCTCTCTCTCTCTCTCTCTCTCTCTCTCTCTCTCTCTCGCTCTCTCTCTCTCGCTCTCTCTCTCTCTCTCTGTCTCTCTCTCTCTCTCTCCCCCCCTCTCTTTCTTTCTTTCTTCCCCCAAGTCTGTGTGTTGTGTTTCTTTCACTTTGTTCTGTTCCTAGGTACTAGGGATTTCTTTTTAATTCCATTAGCTTAAATAAGGGGCTTTGCATTTTTTGGCGAAAGCACCAGAAATGTATTTTCTCATTAAGTGTCGGAATGTTGTTCGCCGGTGATGCGGCTCTCCTTCTGCCAGATGACTGACGATTGGATGGAGAAAAAAAGTACACATGAGTATGTTCACGGACACTTACTGACGTTTCAGAGGACCTTAAATTAAAAACAGAGACCCTGGGCTTCCCTGGTGGCGCAGTGGTTGAGAATCTGCCTGCTAATGCAGGGGACACGGGTTCGGGCCCTGGTCTGGGAAGATCCCACATGTCGCGGAGCAACTAGGCCCGTGAGCCACAATTACTGAGCCTGCGCGTCTGGAGCCTGTGCTCCGCAACAAGAGACGCCGCGATAGTGAAGAGGCCCGCGTACCGCGATGAAGAGCGGCCCCCGCTTGCCGCAACTGGAGAAGGCCCTTGCACAGAAACGAAGACCCAACACAGCCAAGAATAAAATTTTTTTTAAAATTTAAAAAAGATTAAAAAAAAAACAAAAAAAAACCAGAGACCCCCTAGCCTCCCCCCTCCCCGCCCTGTAAAATTCATCTGAAGTGGAGAAAAAACCTTGCTCAAAATCCTTTTCCTTTTCGTTCGATCCACATGGTGCATGGATTTCCTAGCAGAAACTTAAGCGAGGTGCATGTTCATCATTCAGCAGATTTCTAATTTTCTAGTTCTAAGGAAAGCTACTAAAACGAATGAGGATAACACCTTCCCGTGCAATCCTTAGGGAAAGCTCCCACCAAATTTAATGAAAGGAAACTTGGTTTGGAAACAAACGAGTCTTCATTTGGCGACCTTTGGTAGAAATGAGGGGAGGGAGGGAGGGAGGGAGAGAGAGAGAGAGAGAGAGAGAGAGAGAGAGAGAGAGAGAGAGGGAGAGGGAGAGGGAGAGGGAGAGGGAGAGGGAGAGGGAGAGGGAGAGGGAGAGGGAGAGGGAGAGGGAGGGAGGTGTCTCACTTTCCATGGTTCCAGTGTGCACACATTTCAATGACTAGGTGAAATCGCACCAAGAGCCTAACTACGTGTTTCGAATGTCAATTTCCACAATTGATGAACGGTAGCTGCGTGAAGTCCAAACTTTGCTGCTGCCTGTTCAGTCTGCAATGACTCCACAAATAACAAGCGTGCGTGCCCCGTGTCCAGTGACCGATCCTCTTTCAGAGCCTGTCGGTGATTGCCTGGTGTGTATGTGTCTGTTTTCCGGGTCACACGTAGTGTGTCGTTGTGTTGCCCCCAGCCCCGGTCTCCCCCGTCCGTGGAAAATAAAAAGAAAGAATTGCCCGAGAACGACGAAAGTGCGGCTAAGAAACCCAAAATGATGACACTGGAAGTCCACTTGGATGGGGTTAGGAGACACCTGAGCATGCCTAGGGCAACACTGCCACCGTGTGAGAGACCAGCGCAAGGAGAGCTGAAGAATACAAAGAAGAAAAAGGAGGAGAGGGGGAGGGGGGAGGGGGGGAGGACAGGCTGAAGATGTCTCCAGGCGATGACGTTGGTGAAAACGTTCCCATTCAGAAAAGCACTTCGAGAGATAGTTCTGGACCCAGAGAGCACAAAGGGTTGTCGTGTTGGAGGCTGATCTTCAGTTAGGGGAATAACAAACAAACAAACAAACAATAGGACTGCTTATCCAGATGTAGAAAAGATACCACGCCAAGAAGGCAAGCACTGTTGAAAACTGCTGTTCCTAGGATTTTACAAAATGAATCAGTTGCTTTCGTGTCGATGCTTTCCATGACAGTCTACTAAATAAATCGTAGTTTGGCTCTTTTTATATTCTCTACCTTTTAAATGGTGAGTGAGTAAGAGAGTTTTTAAATGTTTTGATACGGTTTTTTTTTTTTTTTTTTTTCTTTTGATACGATTTTTGAATGTCGTGGGACAACGGTATTTTTCCCCCGTGGATGAACAAGATTGCTTTTTTGAGCTTCAGCTTTCAGGGTCATTTTAGGGTCCTGAACTGCCCTGCCAAGTGAGCCCTGTGTGTCGTTGTGTCCCTTTAGAAGGGTTGGTGCTTGATGACGTCATGATATCGAAATCTTGATTGTTGACTTACAAAACCACTGTTGGGAGTTTGTTTGTTGTCTTAATCTCCCTTACCTATTGCACTCACGTGACTGTCCACTCTTTGTCTCTCTCTCTCTCTCTCTCTCTCTCTCTCTCTCTCTCTCTCTCTCTCTCTCTCTCTCTCTCTCTCTCCTCATAGATATAGACGTACGGACACAGAGAGCGCTAACAGTGTGTCCGTACCTATCGCTACATAGGTATAGGTGTTGATACAGATAGACATGTACATGTCTTCTTTACCCCCTCCGTGGGCACTTAGTGGAGTTACTGGGTCGCATGGTAGTTTTGTGTGCAGTGTTTTGAGGGACTTCCGTACTGTTTTCCATACTGCTGTCTTTTGTCGGAGAGCCATTCTGTCACCCGCCAGGTGACATCTCTGAGTCCTCCAGCATGCCACGGTGGTGGTGGTCTCTCTCAGCTTGAAAAATACGTGTTCGATCAGGAGCCACTTTTTCTGCCTTTACGAACTTGCTGTCGCAACTCCAGATCCTGGGCCTGTCCGAATATCTTTGTCAAGAGAAATGCGTGCGCTTTTTTTTGTTCCCCATTTATTTTTCTTAACTAAAAAATGTTTTGTGTTTTATTTTTGTTTGTTTTGTTGTTGTGTTTTTGTTTTGTTTAGTTTTTTTACTAAAAACAGTTGTTTTCTTTCCTTTCTTTTTTTTTTTTTTTTTTTCTTTTCCTAATGAAAATGTTCTGTTCGGGCCTCCTCCTGCCCACTTTTCTCACTGGGTTGCTTGTTTTCTGGAGGCTGAATTGTGTGAGGCCTTGGTCTGTTTTGGATAGGCTCCCCTTACGGGATATGCTTGGGCTTGTCCTAGGCCTTTATATGTCCATGTATACGTATGCCACAAGCGTATGTAATATGCGTACGTATATTATACGTGCATGCTTTTTCCTTTGTTTTAAAGGCCAGAGTAGTTCTACAGCTCGACTTCTTTGCTGGTATGGTTTGGTGTGGTCTTGGTGGGACTACAGTTCGTTGTCGATACTTACCGCACTCCACACACACACACCCCCCACCCCCCCACACACGCACACGCACACGCACACGCTCGCACTCAGAGTGTTGCATTGTGTAGATGTACCGGAACTCAGTTTCTTCAGTGGATGGCTATGGACTCCACCCTCTCCCCCTCCCCCCCCCCCCGCCCGCATTCCCCCAACCCCCGCCTGCCTCACCCCCCCCACCCCCGCCCGTGATTGTGGTCAGTCCATTTTGAAATCCATGTTCTCGTGACCGCAAGTGCATTTTTCCCCACCCACGCACCCGTGTGTTGTCTTTGGACTTTGTCGCCGTCTAGGCACAGATAGATGTTTGTTTCCACTTGTATGGGGTCAGAGTGTATCCTTCCTTTCCTTTCTAGCTTCTGGGCTTTGCGTGTCTGCTTCCGAAAGACCTCCTCCGTTCGAGAAAGGAGAAAGGATGAATTCCTGCGTTGTTCTCTGAGCGCTGGCCTGGTTTCGGTTTGCCAGTCCCCGCCTTCCCTCCCTC
Organism: Eubalaena glacialis; assembly: GCF_028564815.1. Classification (NCBI taxonomy): domain Eukaryota; kingdom Metazoa; phylum Chordata; class Mammalia; order Artiodactyla; family Balaenidae; genus Eubalaena; species Eubalaena glacialis. The sequence continues at coordinate 49,367 of NW_026871614.1, read as the reverse complement.
CCTCCCTCCCTCCCTCCCTCCCTCCCTCCCTCCCTCCCTCCGTCCGGGCAGCCGGGGATCTTGCTCGTGCCCCTCTGCGCAGCCCGTGCCAGCCTCCCCGGGCACCGCCGGCGTCTCCGTGGGATTTCCCCCCGCCCAGGAATCGCGTGGGGAGCGCGTCTCCTTCGAGGCAGCCTCCCGGCGACATCTTCCCAGCTTCCCCCGCCCCCCCCACCACCCCCCCCAACCCCGTCTGCTGCCGGGGTCGCGCCGTGTCGTGCCGACCCGGGAGCTAGCTCCGAGACGGACGCCTCGGGGCCGCGCCAGACGCCCGCCGCCTCGCCCCGGGCTGAGCTCGGGCGTTTGGGCGGCCCGGCGGCGCTGCAGCGTCCTCGGTGGCCGGCCGGCGACCGGGATCCGGCCCGGGGACGTTGGAGCCGGTTGTCGGGAGCCACCTGGCGGCCGCTTTTATATTGTCCCTTGTCTCTGGAGCTTCGGCGACCTTCGTGAGGGCTGTGACTCGGCCGCCGGGCCCGAGGCAGAGTTCCGGGAGCCAGGCGACGCTGGTGGTGACTGTCCCGGTGGCGCCCAGGCGTGGGCGCCTCCTGCTGTCGCTTGAGATTGGGCGTGCAGGTCTGTGAGGGTGTGACCGTCGCCGCGCTCTCGAGCCGGCTTGAGGGATCGCCTGGCCTGGTCGACCAGCATCCGCCCGCGCCCCTCCGGCCGCGGGGACCGACCCGGCCCATCCGACCCGACCTGGGCCGGGCCGCCGCGGTGGGAAGGGAGAGGGCCTTCCGCGCCCTCCGGAGCGCCTGTGGATTGGCCGTCGGGCCTTCTCCTGGCTCACCCTTTGGAGCGTTCGTTCCCCGACCCCCTCCCCACCCCCTCCCTCCCCGGTCCCCACAGCGCCCCGCTCCGGAGGTGGGGACCGGCCCGGGCCCGTGCGTTTAGGCCGGTGGAGGGCGCGACGGGCTCGGTGGCGGGCGCGCGTGGGTCCCGGTGGTCGGATTCTTTCTGACCGATGTTTTTCCGAGTCGGACTCCAGAGGTGGGGACCGGCCTGGGCCGCGAGGGGGTGACCCGGAGAGACCGGCACGGGCCCGGGTGCGGTCCCTCGTGCGCTCCGGTCGTCTGGGAGGCGCCTCCCTGGGAAAATGTGTTCAAGTCCCCCTGGGTCCGGGGACGTGGACGGACCGGGCCCTGCTCGCGCGGGTGGCCGGGGAGGGAGCACCCGGCCCTTCAGCGTGCCCACGTGGGTCCCGGTCGGCGGACGCGACTTTTTCTCACCCTGCCCCGCCCCCTCCTCCACCGCGAGTCCCGGCCGGGGGGGGTGGGGGTGGGGTGGGGACCGGCCAGAGCCGTACTGGGTGGCCCGGATAGGGCGGCCTGGGCCCGGGCGCGGTCCCTCGTGGGGCCCGCTCGTCGGAGGCGGCCGAGTGGGATATTTCTTTTTCTTTAACCAAGTCCTCGCCCGCCCGGAGACTCGGAGGGACCGGTACCTGACCGCGCGGGCGAACCGGGGAGGGCGACCCCGGCCCGCTCGCTGCCTCTCCCACGTTGTCCCGCCCCTCCCGCCCCGCCCCACTTTGCCGCCACGCTCTTCGGGTCGACCAGATGGCCCCGAGAGAGCTCCGGGACTGGTGTGGATGGGGAAGTGTTGGGGACAGGTGGCGGGACCGAGGTCCCGGGGATCCCCCCTGCGATTCGTGGATGGGCCCCGCTGCCCGGCGCCGTGATTATTTTCGCCCGAAATGGGCCTTTTTTGCCACCAGATAGGTGCTGACACGGTCTTCCCTGGCGTCTGTCGCTGAGGACTTTGGGACTCCGGACGCGCGCAGGGCTCTGGGCTTGGGACCGCCGTCTGGCGCCCGAACCGGCCCTTGCCACTTGAGCCGCCCGCCTGGGCCTGCGCGCCGGCTCTCGTGTGTGCGCCCGGCTGACCCGGCCCGCGGTGCCGCCTCCGGTCTCTGGCTCACCCGAGGGCGGCGGGGCGAGGTGGCGCGTGGGTCTTCTACCCCGTGTGACTCCCACCCCCCGCCGCAGGCACCCGGTGGTGGCTGAGACGACCCCACCCCGCAGGCTCCGTGCCACGTGTCAGGCGTTCTCCTCACGGGGTCGTCGGCCACTGTTGCCTGAGGAAAAAAGAAAAGGAGGTGGGGGCGGCCGCCGGTGAGGCTGAAGCAGGCTCCTCGGCTGATGGTCCTCACCGTGCCCCTCCCCTTCGGGGCTTTCTGGCCCCTGGCTCGCTGGATTGACTGATCGATGTGGTGATGTCGCGCTCTCCTGGGCCGGGCCTAAGTCGCGCCAGACGAGGGACGGACGTTCCTGGCGAACGGGACCGCTCTTCTCGTTCTGTCCGCGGGCCCCTCGCCTCTCTTTTCACGCCCTCCCGGCCTGTCGAGGGGTGTGTGGAAGGCAGGGGTGGTGGTCTCCGGCCCTGACCCTCGGTCTCCCGCCCCCTGCCTCACGGCGTGGGCGGGGCCGTGGTCCTCGGACGCAGCAGACACTCTCGCTTCGCCTCCTTGGCGTGTGCCTCGCGAGCGGTCCTCCCCGCGTCGGTGGGGGGCCGTTCCGCCGCTGCGCTGCGCGCCCCTGCTGGCGCGTGAGCGTGCCTTGCTTGGCCGTCGGTGGTGCCCCTGGAGCGCTCCAGGTTGTCCCTCAGGTGCCCGAGGCCGAGTGGTGGTGTCGTTCCCTTTTTCCCAGCGTGCTCCTTGGGTCCCCACCGCGGTGGTGTGTCCCGAGTGGCTCTCTTGGGGGGGTCGAGACGGTAAGGGAGGCGTGCCTCTGTTCCCCACCTCGGTGGGGGCCGGGTGCCGCCTCGTCGCGGTCGTCCTCCCACGGGTGTGCTGTGGGGGGGGGATCGTGTTGGGCCGGGGGCGGCAGAGGTTGTGCCCCTGGCTGTGGCCGCGAGCGCTCCCGTGGGCCGTGTGCTTACCCATACCGCAGACCCCCCCACGCCCAGTCGTGGACTTGGTGGCTCGTGGCGCGCCTCCGTGGGCCCAAAGGGGAGACGATGGGTGGGGGATGATGCACCCTCGGTGAGAAAGCCTTCTCTAGCGATCCGAGAGGGAGCCTTGGGGTACCGGACCCCCCAGCCGCTGCCCCTCCCAAGCGTGCAGTGGCCATGGTGGCGACTGCCAGAGCACGTGGGCAGAGCCCCTCGCCTTCGCGGGAGGGCCTGCGCCGGCCCCGCGGTGGGGCCGTGCGCCGCTCTTTGCCTACCGCGGCCCGCGCCTCCCCCCTCTGAGTCGGGGGAGGGTCCCGCCAGGCCGGCGTCCGGCGCGGGGCCGCGCGTGCGCGTGTGCGTGCGCGTGCGGTGACCCCCGTGGTGAGCCCAAGGGGGCGGGGACGCCCGGACGTCCCGGCTCCCCAGTCCCGCAGCCACGAGGAGCCCGTCGCGCCTGCCCTCACCGCGAGTCGCAGCCGGCGGCGGTGTGTGGGCACGGTGCGGGTCGCCTCGCTCGGGAGCGTTTCCCTGGGGCGCGAGCCCCTGGGGGTCGGACTTGGATGAAGGCGGATCTGGCGAGGACGGATGGGTTGAGTTTGGGTGGACGGGTCCCTCCGTGGCACGCGGGGGAGACCGTCGCACGCGGGCCCTGGCGGCGGGACCGGGTCGTGGGGAGGCCCCAGGGTGGCTGGGGCCGGCCGGCGTCTCAGGCGTCGTGGGACCGCCCTCGTGTGTGTGGCGGTGGGACCCCGCGCTTGTTTTCCTGGTGGCCTGGTCGTGTCTCGGTCCTTCCTCTCCCTGGGCAGCGCCCCGCGCCTCTGCCCCGCGGCCCTCGCCCTGTGTGCGTGCCGCCCCCTCCCCGTCGCCGCCGGCCCTCCCCCGCCCCCACCCCCGCGTCCCCTTCTCCGTCTGGGACCGAGCCGTCCTCGCCCTCGTGAGGGTGTCGCCCCCCCGGCCGCCTCGGCCGGCGGCGTCCCCGGGTGGAGTGCTCACGGTTCCTGAGGCGGGGAGTCGGGCGCGGTGGAGGTGTGTGTGGGGTCCGCGGGGCGGCCGGTGTGCGCGCGGGAGAGTGTTCTCGCGGGCCGGCCGCGGCTCGTGGGTGTTTGGCGGTGGTGGTCGCGAGCCCCGCGAGGGGGGCCACTGGGGGGCCCGAGGAGGCCAGTCGGCGTCCTGGGTGCCGCGGGACCGCCCCTGCGCTGGAGGCCTCTGGCGGTGAGACCCCGTGTCGTACCCTGGCGGCCGACTCGCGTCCGGGCCCTTAGGACGGCCCCCGGGCCCCCTCGCGGCGGCGCGCGGCCGCCCCCTCCCGCCACGGCTTCTGTGACGTCGTCGTCGTTGCGTCTGCGCGACGGTGGCCGAGCCAGCCGCGCCTCGTCGGCCCTCTCTCCCGTCCGTCCACCCGCCTGGTCTGCCGCGTCTGCCGACCCCCGGGCCGTGTCCCG
>NW_026871614.1:12500-27500 GCF_028564815.1 Eubalaena glacialis | reverse complement strand
AGGAAGGAAGGAAGGAAGGAAGGAAGGAAGGAAGGAAGGAAGAAAGAAAAGCTTATGTCTTTGTCAAAGGTCATCACTTATTTTCTAGGTTGCCTTTATCAGGTCTTGGAGGACTCACATCAACTTAGTCCTCTCGATATTCAAAGAACCAGGTTTGGCTCAGAACTGAAGAAGCAGCTTCTCTCTCTGCCTAGCAAGTCTTTCCTTGGGCTGTTGATGACATGGCTAACGAAGCACTGTTTCACAGTGACCTATCTGATTAAGTGCTTTACAATCTTTTGGATATTTTGGACACGCTTGCCCAAAAATTGAAGGACAGATGAAGTCCTTTGGACTTCGAACGCACTTTGAGATAGGATCCAGGAGGAGAGGGCCCTCGAAATAGCTCAAAAATGTGTTCTCTCTCCTGAGAAACGAGAGAGATGAAACTGAGTAAGTTTCTTGGAGAGGTTCGATGACACGGGAAAGCGTTGTCGAAGAGGAAGGAACGACGTGAAGTCTTCTTTGGCTTGTGTCTGTACACCGACGTGTTCTAACTGTTCCAGAAATGGTGGGATCTTTCTTCCTGGAAGTCTTCTCTGCCCTGGCATAAAGGGTTGTCTGTCGTCATCAAAATGGAGGCTCACACGAAAGGGGCTGAACCCAGTATCAGGGAGATGTTCTAACCGACTTTCACGCCAAGGCAGCAACAACAGCCTGTGGAAAGATGGTGGGGGTGGCGGGGCACACGTGGATCAAGTCCATTCTGTCCTTTCAACAGCCGGTCGGGGCTATGGCAGACGGGAGACGGTGGCCCAGCCGGTTGCTCCCTGGCCAACCTCCCCCCTCCCCCACACCTTGCATTCCTTCACCCGCCCATGGTGCCTCGAAGATGACTCCAATTGTAAATAGACATTGGCAGGAAGATTTCTACAGTCTACCGGCAACGTCTGACCTGTCATGCTTGTAACCCTGGGGGGAAAAAATTATTTTTCTCTCTGGAAAGAAAACCTCCTCTCTCTGGACCCTCTGAACCCCAGCCACTGGACTTCATTCCACTGCCACTTAGTAGGGGTCATCCAAACATTCTTGTGACCGTAGGTATGTTTTCCGTGTGGGTTGAAGTCTTCCCTCGCTGCAAGCCTGATGTCCTCACCGTGGCACAGAGACTGTTAAAAAAACAAAATGTGTTTGCCACTTGGGGTCTACCTTCCACAGCCTCCCGTGTGATCAGATCAAGGCACCCGCTTCTCTGGGCAAATCCTACAATCCTTCACAAAAGCTCTTGTAAACTTTTTGGAACCGTCACTCGTCCAGTCACGCTCAATCATCAGGCAAGGTCGGCAGAACCGATGGAAAAACTGGACTCCAAGAAGAACAAGAATGACTTACGTGGGGTTGAATGAACTGATGAATAGGATGATAATGTGTATGACTACTTGTGTAAAATAGGACTGCTTGGGGAAGCGGGGGATAACTTAGGAGGTTGGGATGAACATGTACACATTACTGTACATAAAATAGGTAATCAACAAACACCTCCTACTATATGGCACAGGAAACTCTACTCAATACTTTGTAACAATACTTTGTAATAACCTATGAGAGAAAAGAATCTGAAAAAGAATATCTATATAAAATATTTTGAGAGAGAGAGAGAGAGAGAGAGAGAGAGAGAGAGAGAGAGAGAGATTAGGACTGACTGTTAAATCTTTCGTTTCCCAGATACAAGGAAAAACAAAAACAAACAAACAAAACCCAATTTTCTTTTTTTATTTTTAAAGGTGGACATCCATTTGGTAACTTATACCTCTGTCAGCAGGATCGAATCACTGATCTTTTTCTCCCTACTTTCCTTAATTCAGAAACTCTCAGTGAGGCTTCTTATTTCCTTGGCAATAGAGTTATTTGCATATGTTACTTGGAGGCCAAAATTATGTTTCCATAAAACGGGGATACACACTTGTGGATATGAAATTCTGGGGCTACTCATTTCCCTTAGGGTGTTGCTCTTAACCTGAAAACTGGACTGCATCCCGAAGTTCTTTGAGTTCCCTCCAATATCTGGCTACGACTCTCTCCATGAACGTTTGCCATTTTCTCCCACCCTTTTGACTTGGCATCACTGAGAACTAAAACGGCCCTTTGCCTGAAGCCCTGCAAACGGAAGCTAGAGAACTTGACGAAAACCTTAGAGAAACGGCCACAACGGCTCCTATGGAAACAATCCTCATGCCTGTTTCTGTGAGAGCCACTCCGCCGCTCCGAAATTTGCACCAAACACCCGACGACATCATCAGAGGTATTTCAAACTTCTAAAATTGCTTCGACCCTGACATCTAGAAATCTCCTTGACTCACACACACACACACACACACACACACACACACACACACACACAGCGCGCGCGCGCGCGCGCGCCACCAGCTCAGCTTTAATATGTTCCAAGGAACTTTCAGAGGAGGGAACTGTTGGGCTCCAGAGTAGGCCGCCCCAAAATGTGCCTCCATGCTCTATTGATTATTTTGAATTCAAGTGACTTAAAAACCGGCCAGCACAAGAGGGACACACTGGCCCTCCTTTCTGTCCTCCTGCGGAGGAAGATCTCAAGTGAAGACATCTGCTTCCACGCATGTCCATGATTCTCAAATGGTGTAGTGGGGTTTCCTAGGTTAGGAAAAGGAGGGGACTCCTTTTGCCTGGAAAAAAGGCCTGTTTCTCACACATCCTCCTCCCATCCCTTCCTCTCTCCCTCCTTCCCTCCCTGCAGTTTGGAGGGGGCAGCCTAAGGGTGGGGGAAATTGGGGAAAGAAAAAAGAAAAAGCCATTCATTAAAGAGAAGCCCGAGGCAAAGTCAAAGGCTCCGACTTGACCGGAGAGCTTTCTGCATTTGAATGGAGCGATTGAACGAGGCCCTGCCGAATGAATCGTCCGGAACCTCCCCTCCCCCGCTCCTGGCAAAGGTCAGTCCAGGGGACTTAGGAAGGAGCGCTGGAGAAGGAACGGGGGTGGGGGTGGGGGTGGGGGCGGGAACAACAGACAATAGCCGCTGCCTGCCTGCCCGCCCGCCCGCCGGGCTGAGGCCTGAGGGCTGAGGGCCACGCTGGCTCCTGCAACACAATCCCTTCCAGGAAACTGCTGTGGTGACTATTTGGCAGTGAATGATCAAATCTGAACTCTCTTGGCCTATTTCTGCAAAAGGCCCGAGACTCAGCTACGACAGATTCTCTGGATTTCTTGGCACGTGGACTGACCCGCACCCTCCCATCCTGTCAGATCCTCCTTTGTACACACGCCTCCACTGGAAGGGTTCTTTGGCCTCGTCCAGAAAACGAACAAGCAAGAACAAACACACAAACAGACTGAAATGATGTGTTGGTATTTGTTGGAAAGAAACATGCTCCTCTCACACACCTGAGGGCAGGAAGCGAAGGCAGGTTCTCAGCAGGAGGGGGACGGGGAACCTGAACCGAGGTCGGTCAGAGGTCCCCCCCCCCCTTTCTCTCCCAGGTCACGTGGGCCTCCCTTCCCCGCCTCTCTCTGCGCCCCCCTGCCCTGGTTCTGATATTTCACTTGGGAAACTTCTCTGGGCCTGCCGAGATGCCAGCTTGCTGTCCTGCTGCTTCATGTCCATCTCTACCAGCCGTGCCCAAAAGGCACGTGAAATCATGGACAGCAAACAGCGCCCCCAGAGCTGTGTGTGTGTGTGTGTGTGTGTGTGTGTGTGTGTGTGTGTGTGTGTGTGTGCGCGCGCGCCAATTTTCCAGGAAGCGGTGAGGGAGCAAAGGGAGGGCTGGGTGAAGGAATCCTGGGTGCCTGTCATCGCACACCCCGCAGAGCACCATTTATTTCCATCTCCATGTCTGAAAGACACTTAGTCCTCATTTCAGCAACTTGATGGTGATTCCCCTTCTAAATACATGACAAAACCTATGAAGTACTGGACTCATTGAATCTGTAACTGCTAACAGGGCCCAAGGAGTTTTCAATCAATGGCAGGAAAAGAAATGATCCTGAACATAAAACTGCCAAGAATTCCTATAGATGGAGTTATCATGGACCGACTTCTGGTGATACGTGCCATGGGGGCTCCCATTTGACAAACTGGAATGGGATAGGTAGACCCAGTCATCCCATGTTTTACCTCAAGCTGGAGAAGCAGAGAATATCATCTAAAAGCCTACCTTCATGGTGTCTCAGTGCTCAGGGCTCTTCCTTCTCAGGGATCTTGTGTTCTGTAGGGATAATTCACGTGCTGGGGCAGGGCAGTAGGTTCCCAATATCAGCTTGTGAAATGGATTAAATGATGTCTTCCTTTTAAAAAGATAAAGATTATTTGGAAAAGTTATTAATAGTGAACACATGATGTTATCCTCTCTGATCTATAAACTAGAGTTGACCGTTGAACAACCAACATGGAGGGTTACGCGTGCCGACCCCACGCACTGTGAAAATCCATGGATGACTTCACAGTCAGGGCCCTGGATCTGCGCTTCCACCTCCGGGGACTCAGCAACCACAGATCCTGCAGTGCCATAGTGCACATCTATGGAAAACATCCACCTGTGAGTCACACACACACGCACACACGCACACGCACAGGTTTCAACTTTGTTGTGTTTATTCTCGTGGCCACTCACCCTTGACATGTGTGTGCATACCTATTTGAACAGTAATGTAACAGGTAACCCCCATCACTTGTGTTCTACTTTTTTACTGACCATTGAAACTTAGTTCCTGATTGACCCTAGGGTTTGTAATTATGTTTACAACTTCATAAAAATAGAAAGTCCCTCACTGATCGACAGGGACTGTATGAAAGGAAAATTGACGCATTCTGACTCAGGGCCACATTTCCTGGTTTTGAAAGACACACACCCACTCGGTAGTGCTTACATATGTCCAAGTACTGATCCACTGAAGTGGGGTTGCTTTTTTTTCTTGGTACCAAACTTTGCATTCTCAAAATACTTCGCCATCTACCTATTTATGCTGTAGATTTGTAGTAATAGACAATTTCCAAACGTCTGAACCTTGTCTCAATCGTGGGGCTCACACATTCTTTATAGAGTCGTATATTCCCAGCATTCATTTCTTGATGTGAACTAGGTGAGGAATTTGACATTGTGACGTTAGAATTGGCATCTCCTTGGTGTGAGGACACCAAGGGATAAGGGACCACTGAAGAATGTCCTTCCTTCACCATGCTGAGACTATTTTATTCAGTGTGAATCCTCTCATGTCCTACAAGTGCTGGCTCCATGGCGAATGGGATTCTCCCATGCATTGCATCGGATTTCTTCTACAGCAGTGATTATCTGCTCTGGCCCAAGACGACGGCCGACTCTCCTCCTAGTAAAGCTTGTGCTGCCTTCCCTACCGCGTCAGGGATGCATCCCACTCTGAGTTGTCTGTGTGTGCTGAGGCTGGAGCGCCAACTGAAGGTTCTTCCACCGTGGTTCCAGGCTTAGGGTTTCTCCCCACATGATTTTCCTCGTCTTAAAGAGGGTAATTTCTGGCTGAAGGCTCTACCTCACTGATCTCAGACACAGGGTTTCTGCTGTGTGTGACTTCTCTGGTGTTTATAAGGACGAGTGCACTGGGTAATGTCTTACAAGATGTGTCAGGAAAACTACTTTCTCAGGGGAATCTGCGGTGGGCATTACCTGCTCTTCTCCCCTAGTGACCAGGCTTCTCTCCACACTGACTCGAATGAGCCTGGAGCCCACCTGGATTCAGGACTCTGGGAAATCCTCTTGCATCCTCCTCATCTCTCCTCCTGCTCCAGCTGTGAAAGCACATCGGATTGGTGCAGCCGATAAGTTGTTTCGTGGGAAACGTGGACGTGGATTTGGAGCCCTGCGTTGGAACCTGCGTCTGGTCTTCAGGTTCACGTCAGGAGGAGGAGCGAGGCGAACGAACGTTAAAGAGCAGCACGGGGAAGGGCGTCCTGAGCACGGGGAAGTACTGCCAGCCCTTCCCCAGAGCAGGAGCGACGCTGACTTTGGGCTCAGGTATTCAGGAACTGTCTGCTGATGCGCAGGCCCCAGACCAGAAACAGACTGTGAAATCCTTTGTTTTTCTAACAAGGGTGAATCCATTGTTCCATAGTGGATCGAACATTATTTTCAAAAAAAATATTCAATAACATCAGCTCCCTCGGAACGCCAACCACCCCCCACCCCACCCCCAACCCCACCCCCCAACCCCACCCCCCATCCCCATGAACTCTCTTTTAAAGGGAAAATGTCTGCTATGATGACGACTGTTGTGCCAAACTCTGCCACGGTTTCAAGAGCAGAGGAGCTGGTTAGGAACTACCTAACACGTTGATCCATCCACTGGATGCAGGCGTGCCATGAGGTGAGTGTCCTGCACTGTTCTGAGTGTTAGATATGGAGCAGAAAGGAAGACGTGTGATTGTGGCCAGAAATTGTCCATCCTGGTGGGATCCTGAAAAAAAAATTAAAAAGAAAGAAAGAAAGAAGCACAGCCCCTTCAGGCAGATGCGGATGCTCTATAAGTGTATAGGCATCGGCGTGGTGGGGGGCAGAATGCGCAAAGCTCCTCTGGGTAATCTTTTATCAAATAAATGGCTGTGGACAGACTCACCCATGGACACCAGATAACTGAGGTCCTCCAGCAGCACAGCTCTAGACAGCTTCCCCTGGAATTTGCTCATCAGGGCGCACTCTTCCTGGGTGAAGGTCGCACACACCCTTGAGACTCACTGATATTTAAAGACATGGTGGATATTCTGGCTTGGCCTGCGCCATCCCCACAATGTCCAAAGGTGACGGTCGAGATGACAAAACTGGAGAAAGACAGGTGTGTCTATCGCAAGCTCAGACACTGTTTGAGGTGCAGTTGACTATTCCCCTGGGTTGACCTGGCACGTGCCTTTCAGATGTATCACGGAGATACGCACACTCCTGGCTGAGGGTGACCTCATCGCAAGGGGATATGACATGAGGGGTGTTGAGCAATAACCCGTACCTTACACACACACACACACACACACACACACACACACACACACACACACACACACACACAAGAGGCTCGCGGGAGTAAAAGATTAACTTTACCTCTGTTGACACCCACGACTGTACCTAGTTGTCACAAGACAAGAAGCTCCACTGTACATTTAACCCTTATCTGTTCCTGTGCTTTCGTGCAGAAAATCCTCATGCGCTTCTTTCCCCTCGTGGAAGCACTTGCTATTATTCCCCATAGGTAGCCACCGTGGATGGAACCAGCTGCTGCTGATCCAAGAATTTGGAGGATTTCTGGAAATGATCAGTGATCCCGAGACAGACTCTCCCTTCCGTGATCAAAGCGACTCGGGGAGCTGTCTCTCCCCCACCCCCCCATCCCCATCCCCACCCCCCACCCCCACCCCGCACACCGCCTTCTCCCTTGTGTACAGGCTATGTCTTTTAATTAAACAGTGTTGCTTTGTTAGCCTTAGAGTCTTGTGGAAGCGATCTTCATTTCTATGGTACTGCTGTGCAAGAATCTGGAAAGGGCCCGGTAACGGGTATGTCTGTAGCTCCCTCCTAGAGCTGGCCTGTGTCTACGTACGGATCCGAGTGCCACGATTAACTTGCGAAAGAGCTCTCTTGAACTGGCTTAGAAGGAAGCACTCCCGAATTCAGTCTACTAGAAAGGGACCCGAAGGTTTTTGCAAGTTCACGTGATCTAGGATGAACCCTTCAGCCGAAAATAACCAAGGTCAAGGGATGGGTTTTATGAAACTAGGCAGGTCTTTAGCGTGATCAGCAATCGAGGTCAACCTTTTCTTCTATCTACGTCGACCCCGAATCCAATAAGTTCACGGGAGTGAACCAAATTCGTCAGCAAGAAAAGGAACTTGGGGGTGATGGCTGACATCGTCTAAAGTCTCAGGAAATGTTCACGGGTCCTCTCATCGTCATGGGATTTAGAACAAGTGATTTCGATAGCTCCAGGTGGAGGAACTCCTTAAGAAAGGCTATGTTTTGTGGTATGTATGTCTACTTAAAAACGGTTTCTCCCAGACCTTTGGGGTCACTTTAGAAACTTTAGAGTTGGCATAAGTGGAATGATGGGGAATTCGTGGAACGTCTAGATCATTTCCAAAGATAACCTATGGAAACGTTCATGGCTCAACAAGTCTCAGTGGACCTACTTCTGTCTCCTTATTACAGAAAGAACTGTAAAACTAAAACTAACTGTAAAACGAAAGATGTTTCGATGTATGACTCCACACCTCTGGCATCACTTTGGGGGAAAAAAATTGAAAAAAATAACAATTGAAATGTATGGAATGTGTCTAGCTGATGGAATGGATCATCCATTTGCCGGTGCAGACAACCATTGGAGGGACCACGGACCCCAGTACCCCAATGGCTTTCCTAGTTCCCTGTTCATGACCGATTCAGGTTTCTAAGGGTTCTGAATTCTGATTGTCTTTTTCCTTGTTTTCTTCTCCATTCTTGTCTCAAAGAACTTTACGTTCCAAAAACATTTTTTACCTACCAAATCACAGATTGTCCGTTTGTTACAAAAACTTTTAGGTTGAGAGATTTTCTCTCTCTCTCTCTCTCTCTTTCTTTCTTTCTTTCTTTCTTTCTTTCTTTCTTTCTTTCTTTCTTTCTTTCTTTCTTTCTTTCTCTCTCTCTCTCTCTCTCTCTCTCTCTCTCTCTCTCTCTCTCTCTCTCTCTCGCTCTCTCTCTCTCGCTCTCTCTCTCTCTCTCTGTCTCTCTCTCTCTCTCTCCCCCTCTCTTTCTTTCTTTCTTCCCCCAAGTCTGTGTGTTGTGTTTCTTTCACTTTGTTCTGTTCCTAGGTACTAGGGATTTCTTTTTAATTCCATTAGCTTAAATAAGGGGCTTTGCATTTTTTGGCGAAAGCACCAGAAATGTATTTTCTCATTAAGTGTCGGAATGTTGTTCGCCGGTGATGCGGCTCTCCTTCTGCCAGATGACTGACGATTGGATGGAGAAAAAAAGTACACATGAGTATGTTCACGGACACTTACTGACGTTTCAGAGGACCTTAAATTAAAAACAGAGACCCTGGGCTTCCCTGGTGGCGCAGTGGTTGAGAATCTGCCTGCTAATGCAGGGGACACGGGTTCGGGCCCTGGTCTGGGAAGATCCCACATGTCGCGGAGCAACTAGGCCCGTGAGCCACAATTACTGAGCCTGCGCGTCTGGAGCCTGTGCTCCGCAACAAGAGACGCCGCGATAGTGAAGAGGCCCGCGTACCGCGATGAAGAGCGGCCCCCGCTTGCCGCAACTGGAGAAGGCCCTTGCACAGAAACGAAGACCCAACACAGCCAAGAATAAAATTTTTTTTTAAATTTAAAAAAGATTAAAAAAAAAACAAAAAAAAAACAGAGACCCCCTAGCCTCCCCCCTCCCCGCCCTGTAAAATTCATCTGAAGTGGAGAAAAAACCTTGCTCAAAATCCTTTTCCTTTTCGTTCGATCCACATGGTGCATGGATTTCCTAGCAGAAACTTAAGCGAGGTGCATGTTCATCATTCAGCAGATTTCTAATTTTCTAGTTCTAAGGAAAACTACTAAAACGAATGAGGATAACACCTTCCCGTGCAATCCTTAGGGAAAGCTCCCACCAAATTTAATGAAAGGAAACTTGGTTTGGAAACAAACGAGTCTTCATTTGGCGACCTTTGGTAGAAATGAGGGGAGGGAGGGAGGGAGGGAGAGGAGAGAGAGAGAGAGAGAGAGAGAGAGAGAGAGGGAGAGGGAGAGGGAGAGGGAGAGGGAGAGGGAGAGGGAGAGGGAGAGGGAGAGGGAGAGGGAGAGGGAGAGGGAGAGGGAGAGGGAGAGGGAGAGGGAGAGGGAGGGAGGTGTCTCACTTTCCATGGTTCCAGTGTGCACACATTTCAATGACTAGGTGAAATCGCACCAAGAGCCTAACTACGTGTTTCGAATGTCAATTTCCACAATTGATGAACGGTAGCTGCGTGAAGTCCAAACTTTGCTGCTGCCTGTTCAGTCTGCAATGACTCCACAAATAACAAGCGTGCGTGCCCCGTGTCCAGTGACCGATCCTCTTTCAGAGCCTGTCGGTGATTGCCTGGTGTGTATGTGTCTGTTTTCCGGGTCACACGTAGTGTGTCGTTGTGTTGCCCCCAGCCCCGGTCTCCCCCGTCCGTGGAAAATAAAAAGAAAGAATTGCCCGAGAACGACGAAAGTGCGGCTAAGAAACCCAAAATGATGACACTGGAAGTCCACTTGGATGGGGTTAGGAGACACCTGAGCATGCCTAGGGCAACACTGCCACCGTGTGAGAGACCAGCGCAAGGAGAGCTGAAGAATACAAAGAAGAAAAAGGAGGAGAGGGGGAGGGGGGAGGGGGGGAGGACAGGCTGAAGATGTCTCCAGGCGATGACGTTGGTGAAAACGTTCCCATTCAGAAAAGCACTTCGAGAGATAGTTCTGGACCCAGAGAGCACAAAGGGTTGTCGTGTTGGAGGCTGATCTTCAGTTAGGGGAATAACAAACAAACAAACAAACAATAGGACTGCTTATCCAGATGTAGAAAAGATACCACGCCAAGAAGGCAAGCACTGTTGAAAACTGCTGTTCCTAGGATTTTACAAAATGAATCAGTTGCTTTCGTGTCGATGCTTTCCATGACAGTCTACTAAATAAATCGTAGTTTGGCTCTTTTTATATTCTCTACCTTTTAAATGGTGAGTGAGTAAGAGAGTTTTTAAATGTTTTGATACGGTTTTTTTTTTTTTTTTTTTTCTTTTGATACGATTTTTGAATGTCGTGGGACAACGGTATTTTTCCCCCGTGGATGAACAAGATTGCTTTTTTGAGCTTCAGCTTTCAGGGTCATTTTAGGGTCCTGAACTGCCCTGCCAAGTGAGCCCTGTGTGTCGTTGTGTCCCTTTAGAAGGGTTGGTGCTTGATGACGTCATGATATCGAAATCTTGATTGTTGACTTACAAAACCACTGTTGGGAGTTTGTTTGTTGTCTTAATCTCCCTTACCTATTGCACTCACGTGACTGTCCACTCTTTGTCTCTCTCTCTCTCTCTCTCTCTCTCTCTCTCTCTCTCTCTCTCTCTCTCTCTCTCTCTCTCTCTCTCTCTCCTCATAGATATAGACGTACGGACACAGAGAGCGCTAACAGTGTGTCCGTACCTATCGCTACATAGGTATAGGTGTTGATACAGATAGACATGTACATGTCTTCTTTACCCCCTCCGTGGGCACTTAGTGGAGTTACTGGGTCGCATGGTAGTTTTGTGTGCAGTGTTTTGAGGGACTTCCGTACTGTTTTCCATACTGCTGTCTTTTGTCGGAGAGCCATTCTGTCACCCGCCAGGTGACATCTCTGAGTCCTCCAGCATGCCACGGTGGTGGTGGTCTCTCTCAGCTTGAAAAATACGTGTTCGATCAGGAGCCACTTTTTCTGCCTTTACGAACTTGCTGTCGCAACTCCAGATCCTGGGCCTGTCCGAATATCTTTGTCAAGAGAAATGCGTGCGCTTTTTTTGTTCCCCATTTATTTTTCTTAACTAAAAAATGTTTTGTGTTTTATTTTTGTTTGTTTTGTTGTTGTGTTTTTGTTTTGTTTAGTTTTTTTACTAAAAACAGTTGTTTTCTTTCCTTTCTTTTTTTTTTTTTTTTTTCTTTTCCCTAATGAAAATGTTCTGTTCGGGCCTCCTCCTGCCCACTTTTCTCACTGGGTTGCTTGTTTTCTGGAGGCTGAATTGTGTGAGGCCTTGGTCTGTTTTGGATAGGCTCCCCTTACGGGATATGCTTGGGCTTGTCCTAGGCCTTTATATGTCCATGTATACGTATGCCACAAGCGTATGTAATATGCGTACGTATATTATACGTGCATGCTTTTTCCTTTGTTTTAAAGGCCAGAGTAGTTCTACAGCTCGACTTCTTTGCTGGTATGGTTTGGTGTGGTCTTGGTGGGACTACAGTTCGTTGTCGATACTTACCGCACTCCACACACACACACCCCCCACCCCCCCACACACGCACACGCACACGCACACGCTCGCACTCAGAGTGTTGCATTGTGTAGATGTACCGGAACTCAGTTTCTTCAGTGGATGGCTATGGACTCCACCCTCTCCCCCTCCCCCCCCCCCCGCCCGCATTCCCCCAACCCCCGCCTGCCTCACCCCCCCCACCCCCGCCCGTGATTGTGGTCAGTCCATTTTGAAATCCATGTTCTCGTGACCGCAAGTGCATTTTTCCCCACCCACGCACCCGTGTGTTGTCTTTGGACTTTGTCGCCGTCTAGGCACAGATAGATGTTTGTTTCCACTTGTATGGGGTCAGAGTGTATCCTTCCTTTCCTTTCTAGCTTCTGGGCTTTGCGTGTCTGCTTCCGAAAGACCTCCTCCGTTCGAGAAAGGAGAAAGGATGAATTCCTGCGTTGTTCTCTGAGCGCTGGCCTGGTTTCGGTTTGCCAGTCCCCGCCTTCCCTCCCTCCCTCCCTCCCTCCCTCCCTCCCTCCGTCCGGGCAGCCGGGGATCTTGCTCGTGCCCCTCTGCGCAGCCCGTGCCAGCCTCCCCGGGCACCGCCGGCGTCTCCGTGGGATTTCCCCCCGCCCAGGAATCGCGTGGGGAGCGCGTCTCCTTCGAGGCAGCCTCCCGGCGACATCTTCCCAGCTTCCCCCGCCCCCCCCACCACCCCCCCAACCCCGTCTGCTGCCGGGGTCGCGCCGTGTCGTGCCGACCCGGGAGCTAGCTCCGAGACGGACGCCTCGGGGCCGCGCCAGACGCCCGCCGCCTCGCCCCGGGCTGAGCTCGGGCGTTTGGGCGGCCCGGCGGCGCTGCAGCGTCCTCGGTGGCCGGCCGGCGACCGGGATCCGGCCCGGGGACGTTGGAGCCGGTTGTCGGGAGCCACCTGGCGGCCGCTTTTATATTGTCCCTTGTCTCTGGAGCTTCGGCGACCTTCGTGAGGGCTGTGACTCGGCCGCCGGGCCCGAGGCAGAGTTCCGGGAGCCAGGCGACGCTGGTGGTGACTGTCCCGGTGGCGCCCAGGCGTGGGCGCCTCCTGCTGTCGCTTGAGATTGGGCGTGCAGGTCTGTGAGGGTGTGACCGTCGCCGCGCTCTCGAGCCGGCTTGAGGGATCGCCTGGCCTGGTCGACCAGCATCCGCCCGCGCCCCTCCGGCCGCGGGGACCGACCCGGCCCATCCGACCCGACCTGGGCCGGGCCGCCGCGGTGGGAAGGGAGAGGGCCTTCCGCGCCCTCCGGAGCGCCTGTGGATTGGCCGTCGGGCCTTCTCCTGGCTCACCCTTTGGAGCGTTCGTTCCCCGACCCCCTCCCCACCCCCTCCCTCCCCGGTCCCCACAGCGCCCCGCTCCGGAGGTGGGGACCGGCCCGGGCCCGTGCGTTTAGGCCGGTGGAGGGCGCGACGGGCTCGGTGGCGGGCGCGCGTGGGTCCCGGTGGTCGGATTCTTTCTGACCGATGTTTTTCCGAGTCGGACTCCAGAGGTGGGGACCGGCCTGGGCCGCGAGGGGGTGACCCGGAGAGACCGGCACGGGCCCGGGTGCGGTCCCTCGTGCGCTCCGGTCGTCTGGGAGGCGCCTCCCTGGGAAAATGTGTTCAAGTCCCCCTGGGTCCGGGGACGTGGACGGACCGGGCCCTGCTCGCGCGGGTGGCCGGGGAGGGAGCACCCGGCCCTTCAGCGTGCCCACGTGGGTCCCGGTCGGCGGACGCGACTTTTTCTCACCCTGCCCCGCCCCCTCCTCCACCGCGAGTCCCGGCCGGGGGGGTGGGGGTGGGGTGGGGACCGGCCAGAGCCGTACTGGGTGGCCCGGATAGGGCGGCCTGGGCCCGGGCGCGGTCCCTCGTGGGGCCCGCTCGTCGGAGGCGGCCGAGTGGGATATTTCTTTTTCTTTAACCAAGTCCTCGCCCGCCCGGAGACTCGGAGGGACCGGTACCTGCCCGCGCGGGCGAACCGGGGAGGGCGACCCCGGCCCGCTCGCTGCCTCTCCCACGTTGTCCCGCCCCTCCCGCCCCGCCCCACTTTGCCGCCACGCTCTTCGGGTCGACCAGATGGCCCCGAGAGAGCTCCGGGACTGGTGTGGATGGGGAAGTGTTGGGGACAGGTGGCGGGACCGAGGTCCCGGGGATCCCCCCTGCGATTCGTGGATGGGCCCCGCTGCCCGGCGCCGTGATTATTTTCGCCCGAAATGGGCCTTTTTTGCCACCAGATAGGTGCTGACACGGTCTTCCCTGGCGTCTGTCGCTGAGGACTTTGGGACTCCGGACGCGCGCAGGGCTCTGGGCTTGGGACCGCCGTCTGGCGCCCGAACCGGCCCTTGCCACTTGAGCCGCCCGCCTGGGCCTGCGCGCCGGCTCTCGTGTGTGCGCCCGGCTGACCCGGCCCGCGGTGCCGCCTCCGGTCTCTGGCTCACCCGAGGGCGGCGGGGCGAGGTGGCGCGTGGGTCTTCTACCCCGTGTGACTCCCACCCCCCGCCGCAGGCACCCGGTGGTGGCTGAGACGACCCCACCCCGCAGGCTCCGTGCCACGTGTCAGGCGTTCTCCTCACGGGGTCGTCGGCCACTGTTGCCTGAGGAAAAAAGAAAAGGAGGTGGGGGCGGCCGCCGGTGAGGCTGAAGCAGGCTCCTCGGCTGATGGTCCTCACCGTGCCCCTCCCCTTCGGGGCTTTCTGGCCCCTGGCTCGCTGGATTGACTGATCGATGTGGTGATGTCGCGCTCTCCTGGGCCGGGCCTAAGTCGCGCCAGACGAGGGACGGACGTTCCTGGCGAACGGGACCGCTCTTCTCGTTCTGTCCGCGGGCCCCTCGCCTCTCTTTTCACGCCCTCCCGGCCTGTCGAGGGGTGTGTGGAAGGCAGGGGTGGTGGTCTCCGGCCCTGACCCTCGGTCTCCCGCCCCCTGCCTCACGGCGTGGGCGGGGCCGTGGTCCTCGGACGCAGCAGACACTCTCGCTTCGCCTCCTTGGCGTGTGCCTCGCGAGCGGTCCTCCCCGCGTCGGTGGGGGGCCGTTCCGCCGCTGCGCTGC
>NW_026871613.1:0-77898 GCF_028564815.1 Eubalaena glacialis | reverse complement strand
TTAGGGTTAGTTTTAGGGTTATGGTACGGCTTAGGTTATGGGATAGGGTACAGGTGAGGGTATGGCATAGGGTAGGGGTTAGGGTTAGGTTTAGGGTTAGGGTTAGGGTTAGGGTACGGCTTAGGGTACGGGTGAGGGTATGGGTGAGGATACTGCGTAGGGTATTGGTTAGGGTTAGGGTACGGCTTAGGATACGGTTTAGCGGACGTGTTAGGGTATGGCGTACGGTATGGGTTAGGGTTAGGGTTAGGGTTAGGGTTAGGGTTAGGGTTAGGGTTAGGGTACAGCTTAGGGTATGGGTTAGGGTACGGGTGAGGTTACGGCGTAGGGTATAGTTTAGGGTTAGTGTTAGGGTTAGGGTACGGCTTAGGATACGGGTTAGGGTACGGGTGAGGGTACGGCGTAGCGTATGGTTTAGGGTTAGGGTTAGGGTTAGGGTACGGCTTAGGGTACGGGTTAGGGTACGGGTGAGGGTACGGTGTAGGTTATGGGTTAGGGTTAGGGTTAGGGTTAGTTTTAGGGTTAGGGATTGGTTTAGGGTACGGGTTAGGATTAGCATACGTGTTCGGGTTAGGGTTTTGGTTAGGGTTAGGGTTACGCGTTAGGGTTGGGGTATGGGTTAGGTTTAGGGTACACTTTAGGATTAGGGTATTTATTAAACCTATCCCACTCTCTAGATACCACTTAGCACGTAAAGGAATATTATTTGGGGTTCAGCCATGGAGAAGATTTTAGTCACTAGGATAAGATAAAGAATAAACACATTATAAAAAAATCACATAAGGTTTTCTTTTTAACCTGTTCCTTAAAACACTAGTGTTTAGGAAATCTAATGGAGGCAAAAGCAGTAAAGGGTAGTTTAGGGTTAGGGTTAGGGTTAGTGTTAGGGTAGGGCTTAGGATACGGGTGAGGGTACTGGTGAGGGTACTTCATAGGTTATTGGTTAGGGTTAGGGTACGGCTTAGGATAAGGGTTAGGATATGGGTTAGGTTACGGCGTTGGGTATGGGTGAGGGTTAGGGTTAGGGTTAGGGTAAGGCTTTGGGTACGGGTTAGGGTACGGGTGAGGGTACGGCGTAGGGAAGAGGTTAGGGTTAGGTTTAGGGTTAGGGTACGGCTTAGGATACGGGTTAGGGTATGGGTGAGGGTACGGCGTAGCGTATGGGTTAGGGTTAGGGTTAGGGTTAGGGTTAGTTTTAGGGTTAGGGATTGGTTTAGGGTACGGGTTAGGATTAGCGTACGTGTTAGGGTTAGGGTTTGGGTTAGGGTTAGGGTACGCATTAGGGTTAGGGTATGGGTTAGGGTTAGGGTACACGTTAGGATTAGGGTATTTATTAAACCTATCCCACTCTCTAGATACCACTTAGCACGTAAAGGAATATTATTTAGGGTCCAGCCATGGAGAAGATTTTCGTCACTAGGATAAGATAAAGAATAAACACATTATAAAAAAATCACATTAGGATTTTCTTTTTAACCTGTTCCTTAAAACACTAGTGCTTAGGAAATCTAATGGAGGCAAAAGCAATCAAGGGTAGTTTAAGGTTAGGGTTAGGGTTAGTGTTAGGGTTAGGGTACGGCTTAGGGTATGGGATAGGGTATGGGTGAGGATACGGCATAGGGTAGGGTTTAGGGTTAAGGTTAGTGTTAGGGTTAGGGTTAGGGTATGGCTTAGGGTACGGGTGAGGGTACTGTGTAGGTCATTGGTTAGGGTTAGGTTAAGGCTTAGGATACAGGTTATTGTAAGGGTTAGGGTACGGCGCAGGGTATGGGTAAGGGTTAGGGTTAGGGTTAGGGTTAGAGTTAGGGTACGGCTTAGGGTACGGGTTAGGGTACGGGTGAGGGTACGGCGTAGTGTATAGGTTAGGGTTAGGGTTAGGGTACGGCTTAGGGTACGGGTTAGGTTACGGGTGAGGGTACGGATGAGGGTACTGCGTAGGGTATTGGTTAGGGTTAGGGTACGGCTTACGATACGTGTTAGGGTACGGGTTAGGGTATGGCGTAGAGTGTGGGTTAGGGTTAGGGTTAGTGTTAGTGTTAGGGTTACGGTATGTCTTAGGGTACGCGTTAGGGTACAGGTGAGGGTACGGCGTAGGTTATGGGTTAGGGTTAGGGTTAGGGTTAGGGTTAGGGTCCGGCTTAGGATATGGGTTAGGGTACGGGTGAGGGTACGGCGTAGGTTATGGGTTAGGGATAGGGTTAGTGTTAGGGTTATGATACGGCTTAGGTTATGGGATAGGGTACAGGTGAGGGTATGGCATAGGGTAGGGGTTAGGGTTAGGGTTAGTGTTAGGGTTAGGGTTAGGGTACGGCTTAGGGTACGGGTGAGGGTATGGGTGAGGATACTGCGTAGGGTATTGGTTAGGGTTAGGGTACGGCTTAGAATACGGGTTAGGGTACGGGTTAGGGTACGGCGTAGGGTATGGGTTAGGGTTAGGGTTAGGGTTAGTGTTAGGGTTAGGGTACCGCTTAGGGTATGGGATAGGGTACGGCGTAGGGTAGCGGTTAGGGTTAGGGTTAGGGTTAGGGTTAGGGTACGGCTTAGGATACGGGTTAGGGTACGGGTGAGGGTACGGCGTAGCGTATGGGTTAGAGTTAGGTTTAGGGTTAGGGTACGGCTTAGGGTACGGGTTAGGGTACGGGTGAGGGTACGGCGTAGGTTATGGGTTAGGGTTAGGGTTAGGGTTAGGGTTAGTTTTAGGGTTAGGGATTAGGGTTAGGGTTAGGGTTAGGGTTAGGGTTAGGGTTAGGGTTAGGGTAGGGCTTAGGATACGGGTGAGGGTACTGGTGAGGGTACTGCGTAGGTTATTGGTTAGGGTTAGGGTACGGCTTAGGATACGGGTTAGGATATGGGTTAGGTTACGGCGTTGGGTATGGGTGAGGGTTAGGGTTAGGGTTAGGGTAAGGCTTTGGGTACGGGTGAGGGTACGGGTGAGGGTACGGCGTAGGGTAGAGGTTAGGGTTAGGTTTAGGGTTAGGGTACGGCTTAGGATACGGGTTAGGGTATGGGTGAGGGTACGGCGTAGTTTATAGGTTAGGGTTAGGGTTAGGGTACGGCTTAGGGTACGGGTTAGGTTACGGGTGAGGGTACGGCGTAGGGTATGGGTTAGGGTTAGGGTTAGGGTTAGTGTTAGTGTTAGGGTTAGGGTACGGCTTAGCGTATGGGATAGGGTACGGGTGAAGGTACAGCGTAGGGTAGGGGTTAGGGTTAGAGTTAAGGTTAGGGTTGGGGTTAGGGTACGGCTTAGGGTACGGGTGAGGGTACAGGTGAGGGTACTGCGTAGGGTATTGGTTAGGGTTAGGATATGGCTTAGGATACGGGTTAGGGTACGGGTTGGGGTATGGCGTAGGGTATGGGTTAGGGTTAGCGTTAGGGTTAGGGTTAGGGTTAGGGTACGGCTTAGGATACGGGTTAGGGTACGGGTGAGGGTACGGCGCAGCGTATGGGTTAGGGTTAGGGTTAGGGTACGTCTTAGGGTACGGGTTAGGGTACGGGTGAGGGTATGGCGTAGGGTAAGGGTTAGGGTTAGGGTTAGGGTTAGGGTTAGTTTTAGGGTTAGGGATTGGTTTAGTGTACGGGTTAGTATTAGCGTACGTGTTAGGGTTAGGTTTTGGGTTAGGGTTAGGGTACGCGTTAGGGTTAGGGTATGGGTTAGGGTTAGGGTACACGTTAGGATTAGGGTATTTATTAAACCTATCCCACTCTCTAGGTACCACTTAGCACGTAAAGGAATATTATTAGGGATCCAGCCATGGAGAAGATTTTAGTCACTAGGATAAGATAAAGAATAAACACATTATAAAAAAATCACATTAGGATTTTCTTTTTAACCTGTTCCTTAAAACACTAGTGCTTAGGAAATCTAATAGAGGCAAAAGCAATCAAGGGTATTTTAGGGTTAGGGTTAGGGTTAGGGTTAGTGTTAGGGTTAGGGTATGGCTTAGGGTATTTGATAGGGTACGTGTGAGGGTACGGCGTAGGGTAGGGGTTAGGGTTAGGGTTAGGGTATGGCTTAGGGTACGGGTGAGGGTACGGGTGAGGGTACTGAGTAGCGTATTGGTTAGGGTTAGGGTACGGCTTAGGATACGTGTTAGGGTACGGATTAGGGTACGGCGTAGAGTGTGGGTTAGGGTTAGTGTTATGGTTAGGTTTACGGTACGTCTTAGGGTACGTTTTAGGGTACGGGTGAGGGTACGGCGTAGGTTATGGGTTAGGGTTAGTGTTAGGGTTAGGGTTAGGGTACGGCTTAGGATACGGGTTAGGGTACGGCGTAGGTTATGGGTTAGGGTTAGGGTTAGTGTTAGGGTTATGGTACAGCTTAGGTTATGGGATAGGGTACAGGTGAGGGTATGGCATAGGGTAGGGGTTAGGGTTAGGGTTAGGGTTAGGGTTAGGGTTAGGGTACGGCTTAGGGTACGGGTGAGGGTATGGGTGTGGATACTGCGTAGGGTATTGATTAGGGTTAGGGTACGGCTTAGGATACGGGTTAGGGTACGTGTTAGGGTATGGCGTACGGTATGGGTTAGGGTTAGGGTTAGGGTTAGGGTCAGGGTTAGGTTTAGGGTACGGCTTAGGGTACGGGTTAGGGTATGGGTGAGGTTACGGCATAGGGTATAGTTTAGGGTTAGGGTTAGGGTACGGCTTAGGATACGGGTTAGGGTACGGGTGAGGGTACGGCGTAGCGTATGGTTTAGGGTTAGGGTTAGGGTTAGGGTACGGCTTAGGGTACGGGTTAGGGTACGGGTGAGGGTACGGCGTAGGTTATGGGTTAGGGTTAGGGTTAGGGTTAGGGTTAGTTTTAGGGTTAGGGATTGGTTTAGGGTACGGGTTAGGATTAGCATACGTGTTCGGGTTAGGGTTTTGGTTAGGGTTAGGGTACGCGTTAGGGTTAGGGTATGGGTTAGGTTTAGGGTACACTTTAGGATTAGGGTATTTATTAAACCTATCCCACTCTCTAGATACCACTTAGCACGTAAAGGAATATTATTTGGGGTTCAGCCATGGAGAAGATTTTAATCACTAGGATAAGATAAATAATAAACACATTATAAAAAAATCATATAAGGTTTTCTTTTTAACCTGTTCTTTAAAACACTAGTGTTTAGGAAATCTAATGGAGGCAAAAGCAGTAAAGAGTAGTTTAGGGTTAGGGTTAGGGTTAGGGTTAGGGTAGGGCTTAGGATACGGGTGAGGGTACTGGTGAGGGTACTGCGTAGGTTATTGGTTAGGGTTAGGGTACGGCTTAGGATACGGGTTAGGGTATGGGTGAGGGTACGGCGTAGCGTATGGGTTAGGGTTAGGGTTAGGGTTAGGTTTAGTTTTAGGGTTAGGGATTGGTTTAGGGTACGGGTTAGGATTAGCGTACGTGTTAGGGTTAGGGTTTGGGTTAGGGTTAGGGTACGCATTAGGGTTAGGGTATGGGTTAGGGTTAGGGTACACGTTAGGATTAGGGTATTTATTAAACCTATCCCACTCTCTAGATACCACTTAGCACGTAAAGGAATATTATTTAGGGTCCAGCCATGGAGAAGATTTTCGTCACTAGGATAAGATAAAGAATAAACACATTATAAAAAAATCACATTAGGATTTTCTTTTTAACCTGTTCCTTAAAACACTAGTGCTTAGGAAATCTAATGGAGGCAAAAGCAGTCAAGGGTAGTTTAGGGTTAGGGTTAGGGTTAGGGTTAGTGTTAGGGTTAGGGTACAGCTTAGGGTATGGGATAGCGTATGGGTGAGGGTACGGCATAGGGTAGGTTTTAGGGTTAGGGTTAGTGTTAGTGTTAGGGTTAGGGTATGGCTTAGGGTACGGGGGAGGGTACTGTGTAGGTCATTGGTTAGGGTTAGGTTAAGGCTTAGGATACAGGTTATTGTATGTGTTAGGGTACGGCGCAGGGTATGGGTAAGGGTTAGGTTTAGGGTTAGAGTTAGGGTACGGCTTAGGGTACGGGTTAGGGTACGGGTGAGGGTACGGCATAGTGTATAGGTTAGGGTTAGGGTTAGGGTACGGCTTAGGGTACGGGTTAGGTTACGGGTGAGGGTACGGCGTAGGGTATGGGTTAGGGTTAGGGTTAGGGTTAGTGTTAGTGTTAGGGTTGGGGTACGGCTTAGCGTATGGGATAGGGTACGGGTGAGGGTACGGCGTACGGTAGGGATTAGGGTTAGAGTTAGGGTTAGGGTTGGGGTTAGGGTATGGCTTAGGGTACGGGTGAGGGTACGGGTGAGGGTACTGCGTAGGGTATTGGTTAGGGTTAGGATACGGCTTAGGATACGGGTGTAGGGTACGGGTTAGGGTATCGCGTAGGGTATTGGTTAGGGTTAGGTTTAGGGTTAGGGTTAGGTTTAGGGTACGGGTGAGGGTACGGGTGAGGGTACTGCGTAGGGTATTGGTTAGGGTTAGGATACGGCTTAGGATACGGTTAGGGTACGGGTTAGGGTACGGCATAGGGTATGGGTTAGGGTTAGGGTTAGGGTTAGGGTTAGTGTTAGGGTACGGCTTAGGGTACGGGTTAGGCTACGGGTGAGGGTACGGCGTAGGGTACAGTTTAGGGTTAGGTTTAGGGTTAGGGTTAGGGTACGGCGTAGGGTACGGTTTAGGGTACGGTTGATGGTACGACGTAGGGTATAGGTTAGAGTTAGGGTTAGGGTACGGCTTAGGATACGGTTTAGGGTACGTGTGAGGGTACGGCGTAGCGTATGGGTTAGGGTTAGGGTTAGGGTTAAGGTTAGGGTACGGCTTACGGTACGGGTGAGGGTACTGGTGAGTGTACTGCGTAGGTTACTGGTTAGGGTTAGGGTACGGCTTAGGATACGGGTT
This sequence comes from Eubalaena glacialis, assembly GCF_028564815.1. NCBI lineage: Eukaryota > Metazoa > Chordata > Mammalia > Artiodactyla > Balaenidae > Eubalaena > Eubalaena glacialis. The sequence goes on along the minus strand of NW_026871613.1, from coordinate 71,081 downwards.
AGGATATGGGTTAGGTTACGGCGTTGGGTATGGGTGAGGGTTAGGGTTAGGGTTAGGGTAAGGCTTTGGGTATGGGTTAGGGTACGGGTGAGGGTACGGCGTAGGTTATGGGTTAGGGTTAGGGTTAGTGTTAGGGTTAGGGTACGGCTTAGGCTATGGGATAGGGTATGGGTGAGGGTACGGCATAGGGTAGGGTTTAGGGTTAGGGTTAGTGTTAGGGTTAGGGTTAGGGTATGGCTTAGGGTACGGGTGAGGGTACTGTGTAGGTCATTGGTTAGGGTTAGGTTAAGGCTTAGGATACAGGTTATTGTATGGGTTAGGGTACGGCGCAGGGTATGGGTAAGGGTTAGGGTTAGGGTTAGGGTTAGAGTTAGGGTACGGCTTAGGGTACGGGTTAGGGTACGGGTGAGGGTACGGCGTAGTGTATAGGTTAGGGTTAGGGTTAGGGTACGGCTTAGGGTACGGGTTAGGTTACGAGTGAGGATACGGCGTAGGGTATGGGTTAGGGTTAGGGTTAGTGTTAGTGTTAGGGTTAGGGTACGTCTTAGGGTATGGGTTAGGGTACGGCTGAGGGTACGGCGTAGGGTAAGGGTTAGGGTTAGGGTTAGGGTTAGGGTACGGCTTCGGGTACGGGTGAGGGTATGGGTGAGGATACTGCGTAGGGTATTGGTTAGGGTTAGTTTTATGGTTAGGGATTGGTTTAGGGTACGGGTTAGGGTATGGCGTACGGTATGGGTTAGGGTTAGGGTTAGGGTTAGGTTTAGGGTTAGGGTACGGCTTAGGGTACGGGTTAGGGTACGGGTGAGGTTACGGCGTAGGGTATAGTTTAGGGTTAGGGTTAGGGTTAGGGTACGGCTTAGGGTACGGGTTAGGGTACGGGTGAGGGTACGGTGTAGGTTATGGGTTAGGGTTAGGGTTAGGGTTAGTTTTAGGGTTAGGGATTGGTTTAGGGTACGGGTTAGGATTAGCATACGTGTTCGGGTTAGGGTTTTGGTTAGGGTTAGGGTACGCGTTAGGGTTAGGGTATGGGTTAGGTTTAGGGTACACTTTAGGATTAGGGTATTTATTAAACCTATCCCACTCTCTAGATACCACTTAGCACGTAAAGGAATATTATTTGGGGTTCAGCCATGGAGAAGATTTTAGTCACTAGGATAAGATAAAGAATAAACACATTATAAAAAAATCACATAAGGTTTTCTTTTTAACCTGTTCCTTAAAACACTAGTGTTTAGGAAATCTAATGGAGGCAAAAGCAGTAAAGGGTAGTTTAGGGTTAGGGTTAGGGTTAGTGTTAGGGTTAGGGTACGGCTTAGGGTATGGGATAGGGTATGGTTGAGGGTACGGCATAGGGTAGGGTTTAGGGTTAGGGTTAGGGTTAGGGTTAGGGTTAGGGTATGGCTTAGGGTACGGGTGAGGGTACTGTGTAGGTCATTGGTTAGGGTTAGGTTAAGGCTTAGGATACAGGTTATTGTATGGGTTAGGGTACGGCGCAGGGTATGGGTAAGGGTTAGGGTTAGGGTTAGGATTAGAGTTAGGGTACGGCTTAGGGTACGGGTTAGGGTACGGGTGAGGGTACGGCGTAGTGTATAGGTTAGGGTTAGGGTTAGGGTACGGCTTAGGGTACGGGTTAGGTTACGGGTGAGGGTACGGCGTAGGGTATGGGTTAGGGTTAGGGTTAGTGTTAGTGTTAGGGTTAGGGTACGGCTTAGCGTATGGGATAGGGTACGGGTGAGGGTACGGCGTAGGGTAGGGGTTAGGGTTAGAGTTAGGGTTAGGGTTGGGGTTAGGGTACGGCTTAGGGTACGGGTGAGGGTACGGGTGAGGGTACGGGTGAGGGTACTGCGTAGGGTATTGGTTAGGGTTAGGATATGGCTTAGGATACGGGTTAGGGTACGGGTTAGGGTATGGCGTAGGGTATGGGTTAGGGTTAGGGTTAGGGTTAGGGTTAGGGTACGGCTTAGGATACGGGTTAGGGTACGGGTGAGGGTACGGCGTAGCCAATAGGTTAGGGTTAGGGTTCGGGTACGTCTTAGGGTACGGGTTAGGGTACGGGTGAGGGTACGGCGTAGGGTAAGGTTTAAGGTTAGGGTTAGGGTTAGGGTTAGTTTTAGGGTTAGCGATTGGTTTAGGGTACGGGTTAGGATTAGCGTACGTGTTAGGGTTAGGTTTTGGGTTAGGGTTAGGGTACGCGTTAGGGTTAGGGTATGGGTTAGGGTTAGGTTACACGTTAGGATTAGGGTATTTATTAAACCTATCCCACTCTCTAGATACCACTTAGCACGTAAAGGAATATTATTAGGGATCCAGCCATGGAGAAGATTTTAGTCACTAGGATAAGATAAAGAATAAACACATTATAAAAAAATCACATTAGGATTTTCTTTTTAACCTGTTCCTTAAAACACTAGTGCTTAGGAAATCTAATAGAGGCAAAAGCAATCAAGGGTAGTTTAGGGTTAGGGTTAGGGTTAGGGTTAGTGTTAGGGTTAGGGTATGGCTTAGGGTACGGGTGAGGGTACGGGTGAGGGTACTGCGTAGGGTATTGGTTAGGGTTAGGGTACAGCTTAGGATGCGTGTTAGGGTACGGGTTAGGGTACGGCGTAGAGTGTGGGTTAGGGTTAGGGTTAGTGTTAGGGTTAGGGTTACGGTACGTCTTAGGGTACGTGTTAGGGTACGGGTGAGGGTACGGCGTAGGTTATTGGTTAGGGTTAGGGTACGGCTTAGGATACGGGTTAGGATATGGGTTAGGTTACGGCGTTGGGTATGGGTGAGGGTTAGGGTTAAGGTTAGGGTAAGGCTTTGGGTACGGGTTAGGGTACGGGTGAGGGTACGGCGTAGCGTATGGTTTAGGGTTAGGGTTAGGGTTAGGGTTAGTTTTAGGGTTAGGGATTGGTTTAGGGTACGGGTTAGGATTAGCGTACGTGTTAGGGTTAGGGTTTGGGTTAGGGTTAGGGTACGCATTAGGGTTAGGGTGTGGGTTAGGGTTAGGGTACACGTTAGGATTAGGGTATTTATTAAACCTATCCCACTCTCTAGATACCACTTAGCACGTAAAGGAATATTATTTAGGGTCCAGCCATGGAGAAGATTTTCGTCACTAGGATAAGATAAAGAATAAACACATTATAAAAAAATCACATTAGGATTTTCTTTTTAACCTGTTCCTTAAAACACTAGTGCTTAGGAAATCTAATGGAGGCAAAAGCAGTCAAGGGTAGTTTAGGGTTAGGGTTAGGGTTAGGGTTAGTGTTAGGGTTAGGGTACGGCTTAGGGTATGGGATAGGGTATGGGTGAGGGTACGGCATAGGGTAGGGTTTAGGGTTAGGGTTAGTGTTAGGGTTAGGGTTAGGGTATGGCTTAGGGTACGGGTGAGGGTACTGTGTAGGTCATTGGTTAGGGTTAGGTTAAGGCTTAGGATACAGGTTATTGTATGGGTTAGGGTACGGCGCAGGGTATGGGTAAGGGTTAGGGTTAGGGTTAGGGTTAGAGTTAGGGTACGGCTTAGGGTACGGGTTAGGGTACGGGTGAGGGTACGGCGTAGTGTATAGGTTAGGGTTAGGGTTAGGGTACGGCTTAGGGTACGGGTTAGGTTACGGGTGAGGGTACGGTGTAGGGTATGGGTTAGGGTTAGGGTTAGGGTACGTCTTAGGGTACGGGTTAGGGTACGGGTGAGGGTATGGCGTAGGGTAAGTGTTAGGGTTAGGGTTAGGGTTAGTTTTAGGGTTAGGGATTGGTTTAGGGTACGGGTTAGGATTAGCGTACGTGTTAGGGTTAGGTTTTGGGTTAGGGTTAGGGTACGCGTTAGGGTTAGGGTATGGGTTAGGGTTAGGGTACACGTTAGGATTAGTGTATTTATTAAACCTATCCCACTCTCTAGATACCACGTAGCACGTAAGGGAATATTATTAGGGATCCAGCCATGGAGAAGATTTTAGTCACTAGGATAAGATAAAGAATAAACACATTATAAAAAAATCACATTAGGATTTACTTTTTAACCTGTTCCTTAGAACACTAGTGCTTAGGAAATCTAATAGAGGCAAAAGCAATCAAGGGTAGTTTAGGGTTAGGGTTAGGGTTAGGGTTAGTGTTAGGGTTAGGGTAGGGCTTAGGGTATGGGATAGGGTACGGGTGAGGGTACGGCGTAGGGTAGTGGTTAGGGTTAGGGTTAGGGTTAGGGTATGGCTTAGGGTACGGGTGAGGGTACGGCGTAGTGTATAGGTTAGGGTTAGGGTTAGGGTACGGCTTAGGGTACGGGTTAGGTTACGGGTGAGGGTACGGCGTAGGGTATGGGTTAGGGTTAGAGTTAGGGTTAGTGTTACTGTTAGGGTTAGGGTACGGCTTAGCGTATGGGATAGGGTACGGGTGAGGGTACGGCGTAGGGTAGGGGTTAGGGTTAGAGTTAGGGTTAGGGTTGGGGTTAGGGTACGGCTTAGTTTATGGGATAGGGTACAGGTGAGGGTATGGCATAGGGTAGGGGTTAGGGTTAGGGTTAGGGTTAGGGTTAGGGTACGGCTTAGGGTACGGGTGAGGGTATGGGTGAGGATACTGCGTAGGGTATTGGTTAGGGTTAAGGTACGGCTTAGGATACGGGTTAGGGTACGTGTTAGGGTATGGCGTACGGTATGGGTTAGGGTTAGGGTTAGGGTTAGGGTTAGGGTACGGCTTAGGGTACGGGTTAGGGTACGGGTGAGGTTACGGCGTAGGGTATAGTTTAGAGTTAGGGTTAGGGTTAGGGTACGGCTTAGGATACGGGTTAGGGTACGGGTGAGGGTACGGCGTAGCGTATGGTTTAGGGTTAGGGTTAGGGTTAGGGTACGGCTTAGGGTACGGGTTAGGGTACGGGTGAGGGTACGGCGTAGGTTATGGGTTAGGGTTAGGGTTAGGGTTAGGGTTAGTTTTAGGGTTAGGGATTGGTTTAGGGTATGGGTTAGGATTAGCATACTTGTTCGGGTTAGGGTTTTGGTTAGGGTTAGGGTACGCGTTAGGGTTAGGGTATGGGTTAGGTTTAGGGTACACTTTAGGATTAGGGTATTTATTAAACCTATCCCACTCTCTAGAAACCACTTAGCACGTAAAGGAATATTATTTGGGGTTCAGCCATGGAGAAGATTTTAGTCACTAGGATAAGATAAAGTATAAACACATTATAAAAAAATCACATAAGGTTTTCTTTTTAACCTGTTCCTTTAAACACTAGTGTTTAGGAAATCTACTGGAGGCAAAAACAGTAAAGGGTAGTTTAGGGTTAGGGTTAGGGTTAGGGTTAGGGTAGGGCTTAGGATACGGGTGAGGGTACTGTTGAGGGTACTGCGTAGGTTATTGGTTAGGATTAGGGTACGGCTTAGGATACGGGTTAGGATATGGGTTAGGTTACGGCGTTGGGTATGGGTGAGGGTTAGGGTTAGGGTTAGGGTAAGGCTTTGGGTACGGGTTAGGGTACGGGTGAGGGTACGGCGTAGGGTAGAGGTTATGGTTAGGTTTAGGGTTAGGGTACGGCTTAGGATACGGGTTAGGGTATGGGTGCGGGTACGGCGTAGCGTATGGGTTAGGGTTAGGGTTAGGGTTAGGGTTAGTTTTAGGGTTAGGGCTTGGTTTATGGTACAGCTTAGGATTAGCGTACGTGTTAAGGTTAGGGTTTGGGTTAGGGTTAGGGTACGCATTAGGGTTAGGGTATGGGTTAGGGTTAGGGTACACGTTAGGATTAGGGTATTTATTAAACCTATCCCACTCTCTAGATACCACTTAGCACGTAAAGGAATATTATTTAGGGTCCAGCCATGGAGAAGATTTTCGTCACTAGGATAAGATAAAGAATAAACACATTATAAAAAAATCACATTAGGATTTTCTTTTTAACCTGTTCCTTAAAACACTCGTGCTTAGGAAATCTAATGGAGGCAAAAGCAGTCAAGGGTAGTTTAGGGTTAGGGTTAGGGTTAGGGTTAGTGTTAGGGTTAGGGTACGGCTTAGGGTATGGGATAGGGTATGGGTGAGGGTACGGCATAGGGTAGGGTTTAGGGTTAGGGTTAGTTTTAGGGTTAGGGTTAGTGTATGGCTTAGGGTACGGGTGAGGGTACTGTGTAGGTCATTGGTTAGGGTTAGGTTAAGGCTTAGGATACAGGTTATTGTATGGGTTAGGGTACGGCGCAGGGTATGGGTAACGGTTAGGGTTAGGGTTAGGGTTAGAGTTAGGGTACAGCTTAGGGTACGGGTTAGGGTACGGGTGAGGGTACGGCGTAGGGTATGGGTTAGGGTTAGGGTTAGGGTTAGTGTTAGTGTTAGGGTTAGGGTACGGCTTAGCGTATGGGATAGGGTACGGGTGAGGGTACGGCGTAGGGTAGGGGTTAGGGTTAGAGTTAGGGTTAGGGTTGGGGTTAGGGTACGGCTTAGGGAACGGGTGAGGGTATGGGTGAGGATACAGCATAGGGTATTGGTTAGGGTTAGGGTACGGCTTAGGTTACGGTTTAGGGTACGTGTTAGGGTATGGCGTACGGTATGGGTTAGGGTTAGGGTTAGGGTTAGGGTTAGGGTTAGGGTTAGGGTACGGCTTAGGGTACGTGTTAGGGTACGGGTGAGGTTACGGCGTAGGGTAGAGTTTAGGGTTAGGGTTAGGGTTAGGGTACGGCTTAGGATACGGGTTAGGGTACGGGTGAGGGTACTGCGTAGCGAATGGTTTAGGGTTAGGGTTAGGGTACGGCTTAGGGTACGGGTTAGGGTACGGGTGAGGGTACGGTGTAGGTTATGGGTTAGGGTTAGGGTTAGGGTTAGTTTTAGGGTTAGGGATTGGTTTAGGGTACGGGTTAGGATTAGCATACGTGTTCGGGTTAGGGATTTGGTTAGGGTTAGGGTACGCGTTAGGGTTAGGGTATGGGTTAGGTTTAGGGTACACTTTAGGATTAGGGTATTTATTAAACCTATCCCACTCTCTAGATACCACTTAGCACGTAAAGGAATATTATTTGGGGTTCAGCCATGGAGAAGATTTTAGTCACTAGGATAAGATAAAGAATAAACACATTATAAAAAAATCACATAAGGTTTTCTTTTTAACCTGTTCCTTAAAACACTAGTGTTTAGGAAATCTAATGGAGGCAAAAGCAGTAAAGGGTAGTTTAGGGTTAGGGTTAGGGTTAGGGTTAGGGTAGGGCTTAGGATACGGGTGAGGGTACTGGTGAGGGTACTGCATAGGTTATTGGTTAGGGTTAGGGTACGGTTTAGGATACGGGTTAGGATATGGGTTAGGTTACGGCGTTGGGTATGGGTGAGGGTTAGGGTTAGGGTTAGGGTAAGGCTTTGTGTACGGGTTAGGGTACGGGTGAGGGTACGGCGTAGTGTATGGTTTAGGGTTAGGGTTAGGGTTAGGGTTAGTTTTAGGGTTAGGGATTGGTTTAGGGTACGGGTTAGGATTAGCGTACGTGTTAGGGTTAGGGTTTTGGTTAGGGTTAGGGTACGCATTAGGGTTAGGGTGTGGGTTAGGGTTAGGGTACACGTTAGGATTAGGGTATTTATTAAACCTATCCCACTCTCTAGATACCACTTAGCACGTAAAGGAATATTATTTAGGGTCCAGCCATGGAGAAGATTTTCGTCCCTAGGATAAGATAAAGAATAAACACATTATAAAAAAATCACATTAGGATTTTCTTTTTAACCTGTTCCTTAAAACACTAGTGCTTAGGAAATCAAATGGAGGCAAAAGCAGTCAAGGGTAGTTTAGGGTTAGGGTTAGCGTTAGGGTTAGTGTTAGTGTTAGGGTACGGCTTAGGGTATGGGATAGGGTATGGGTGAGTGTAGGCATAGGGTAGGGTTTAGGGTTAGGGTTAGTGTTAGGGTTAGGGTTAGGGTATGGCTTAGGGTACGGGTGAGGGTACTGTGTAGGTCATTGGTTAGGGTTAGGTTAAGGCTTAGGATACAGGTTATTGTATGGGTTAGGGTACGGCGCAGGGTATGGGTAAGGGTTAGGGTTAGGGTTAGGGTTAGAGTTAGGGTACGGCTTAGGGTACGGGTTAGGGTACGGGTGAGGGTACGGCGTAGTGTATAGGTTACGGTTAGGGTTAGGGTACGGCTTAGGGTACGGGTTAGGCTACGGGTGAGGGTACGGTGTAGGGTATGGGTTAGGGTTAGGGTTAGGGTACGTCTTAGGGTACGGGTTAGGGTACGGGTGAGGGTACGGCGTAGGGTAAGGGTTAGGGTTAGGGTTAGGGTTAGTTTTAGGGTTAGGGATTGGTTTAGGGTACGGGTTAGGATTAGCGTACGTGTTAGGGTTAGGTTTTGGGTTAGGGTTAGGGTACGCGTTAGGGTTAGGGTATGGGTTAGGGTTAGGGTACACGTTAGGATTAGGGTATTTATTAAACCTATCCCACTCTCTAGATACCACGTAGCACGTAAAGGAATATTATAAGGGATCCAGCCATGGAGAAGATTTTAGTCACTAGGATAAGATAAAGAATAAACACATTATAAAAAAATCACATTAGGATTTTCTTTTTAACCTGTTCCTTAAAACACTAGTGCTTAGAAAATATAATAGAGGCAAAAGCAATCAAGGGTAGTTTAGGGTTAGGGTTAGGGTTAGGGTTAGTGTTAGGGTTAGGGTACGGCTTAGGGTATGGGATAGGGTACGGGTGAGGGTACGGCGTAGGGTAGGGGTTACGGTTAGGGTTAGGGTTAGGGTTAGGGTATGGCTTAGGGTACGGGTGAGGGTACGGGTGATGGTACTGCGTAGGGTATTGTTTAGGGTTAGGGTACGGCTTAGGATACGTGTTAGGGTACGGGTTAGGGTACGGCATAGAGTGTGGGTTAGCGTTAGGGTTAGTGTTAGGGTTAGGGTTACGGTACGGCTTAGGGTACGTGTTAGGGTACGGGTGAGGGTACGGCGTAGGTTATGGGTTAGGGTTAGGGTTAGGGTTAGGGTTAGGGTACGGCTTAGGATACGGGTTAGGGTACGGGTTTGGGTATGGCGTAGGTTATGGTTTAGGGTTAGGGTTAGTGTTAGGGTTATGGTACGGCTTAGGTTATGGGATAGGGTACAGGTGAGGGAATGGCATAGGGTAGGGGTTAGGGTTAGGGTTAGGGTTAAGGTTAGGGTTAGGTTACGGCTTAGGGTACGGGTTAGGGTATGGGTGAGGATACTGCGTAGAGTATTGGTTAGGGTTAGGGTACGGCTTAGGATACGGGTTAGGGTACGTGTTAGGGTATGGCGTACGGTATGGGTTAGGGTTAGGGTTAGGGTTAGGGTTAGGGTTAGGGTACGGCTTAGGGTACGTGTTAGGGTACGGGTGAGGTTACGGCGTAGGGTATAGTTTAGAGTTAGGGATAGGGTTAGGGTACGGCTTAGGATACGGGTTAGGGTACGGGTGAGGGTACGGCGTAGCGTATGGTTTAGGGTTAGGGTTAGGGTTAGGGTACGGCTTAGGGTTAGGGTTAGGGTTAGGGTTAGGGTTAGAGTTAGGGTTAGGGTTAGGGTTAGGGTTAGGGTTAGGGTTAGGGTACGGCTTAGGGTACGGGTGAGGGTATGGGTGAGGATATTGCGTAGGGTATTGGTTAGGGTTACGGTACGTCTTAGGATACGGGCTAGGGTACGGGTGAGGGTACGGCGTAGGTTATGGGTTAGGGTTAGGGTTAGTGTTAGGGTTATGGTACGGCTTAGGTTATGGGATAGGGTACAGGTGAGGGTATGGCATAGGGTAGGGTTTAGGGTTAGGGTTAGGGTTAGGGTTAGGGTTAGGGTACGGCTTAGGTACGGGTGAGGGTATGGGTGAGGATACTGCATAGGGTATTGGTTAGGGTTAGGGTACGGCTTAGGATATGGGTTAGGGTACATGTTAGGGTATGGCGTACGGTATGGGTTAGGGTTAGGGTTAGGGTTAGGTTTAGGGTATGGCTTAGGGTACGGGTTAGGGTACGAGTGAGGGTATGGCGTAGTGTATAGGTTAGGGTTAGGGTTAGGGTTAGGGTACGGCTTAGGGTACGGGTTAGGGTACGGGTGAGGTTACGGCGTAGGGTATAGTTTAGGGTTAGGGTTAGGGTTAGGGTACGGCTTAGGATACGGGTTAGGGTACGGGTGAGGGTACGGCGTAGCGTATGGTTTAGGGTTAGGGTTAGGGTTAGGGTACGGCTTAGGGTACGGGTTAGGCTACGGGTGAGGGTACGGTGTAGGTTATGGGTTAGGTTTAGGGTTAGGGTTAGGGTTAGTTTTAGGGTTAGGGATTGGTTTAGGGTACGGGTTAGGATTAGCATACGTGTTCGGGTTAGGGTTTTGGTTAGGGTTAGGGTACGCGTTAGGGTTAGGGTATGGGTTAGGTTTAGGGTACACTTTAGGATTAGGGTATTTATTAAACCTATCCCACTCTCTAGATACCACTTAGCACGTAAAGGAATATTATTTGGGGTTCAGCCATGGAGAAGATTTTAGTCACTAGGATAAGATAAAGAATAAACACATTATAAAAAAATCACATAAGGTTTTCTTTTTAACCTGTTCCTTAAAACACTAGTGTTTAGGAAATCTAATGGAGGCAAAAGCAGTAAAGGGTAGTTTAGGGTTAGGGTTAGGGTTAGTGTTAGGGTAGGGCTTAGGATACGGGTGAGGGTACTGGTGAGGGTACTGCGTAGGTTATTGGTTAGGGTTAGGGTACGGCTTAGGATACGGGTTAGGATATGGGTTAGGTTACGTCGTTGGGTATGGGTGAGGGTTAGGGTTAGGGTTAGGGTAAGGCTTTGGGTACGGGTGAGGGTACGGGTGAGGGTACGGCGTAGGGTAGAGGTTAGGGTTAGGTTTAGGATTAGGGTATGGCTTAGGATACGGGTTAGGGTATGGGTGAGGGTACGGCGTAGCGTATGGGTTAGGGTTAGGGTTAGGTTTAGGGTTAGTTTTAGGGTTAGGGATTGGTTTAGGGTACGGGTTAGGATTAGCGTACGTGTTAGGGTTAGGGTTTGGGTTAGGGTTAGGGTACGCATTAGGGTTAGGCTATGGGTTATGGTTAGGGTACACGTTAGGATTAGGGTATTTATTAAACCTATCCCACTCTCTAGATACCACTTAGCACGTAAAGGAATATTATTTAGGGTCCAGCCATGGAGAAGATTTTCGTCACTAGGATAAGATAAAGAATAAACACATTATAAAAAAATCACATTAGGATTTTCTTTTTAACCTGTTCCTTAAAACACTAGTGCTTAGGAAATCTAATGGAGGCAAGAGCAGTCAAGGGAAGTTTAGGGTTAGGGTTAGGGTTAGGGTTAGTGTTAGGGTTAGGGTACGGCTTAGGGTATGGGATAGGGTATGGGTGAGGGTACGGCATAGGGTAGGGTTTAGGGTTAGGGTTAGTGTTAGGGTTAGGGTTAGGGTATGGCTTAGGGTACGGGTGAGGGTACTGTGTAGGTCATTGGTTAGGGTTAGGTTAAGGCTTAGGATACAGGTTATTGTATGGGTTAGGGTACGGCGCAGGGTATGGGTAAGGGTTAGGGTTAGGGTTAGGGTTAGAGTTAGGGTACGGCTTAGGGTACGGGTTAGGGTACGGGTGAGGGTACGGCGTAGTGTATAGGTTAGGGTTAGGGTTAGGGTACGGCTTAGGGTACGGGTTAGGTTACGAGTGAGGATACGGCGTAGGGTATGGGTTAGGGTTAGGGTTAGTGTTAGTGTTAGGGTTAGGGTACGGCTTAGCGTATGGGATAGGGTACGGGTGAGGGTACGGCGTAGGGTAGGGGTTAGGGTTAGAGTTAGGGTTAGGGTTGGTGTTAGGGTACGGCTTAGGGTACGGGTGAGGGTACTGCGTAGGGTATTGGTTAGGGTTAGGATACGGCTTAGGATACGGGTTAGGGTACGGGTTAGGGTATGGCGTAGGGTATGGGTTAGGGTTAGGGTTAGGGTTAGGGTTAGGGTTATGGTACGGCTTAGGATACGGGTTAGGGTACGGGTGAGGGTACGGCGTAGCGTATGGGTTAGAGTTAGGGTTAGGGTACGTCTTAGGGTATGGGTTAGGGTACGGCTGAGGGTACGGCGTAGGGTAAGGGTTAGGGTTAGGGTTAGGGTTAGGGTACGGCTTCGGGTACGGGTGAGGGTATGGGTGAGGATACTGCGTAGGGTATTGGTTAGGGTTAGTTTTATGGTTAGGGATTGGTTTAGGGTACGGGTTAGGGTATGGCGTACGGTATGGGTTAGGGTTAGGGTTAGGGTTAGGTTTAGGGTTAGGGTACGGCTTAGGGTACGGGTTAGGGTACGGGTGAGGTTACGGCGTAGGGTATAGTTTAGGGTTAGGGTTAGGGTTAGGGTACGGCTTAGGGTACGGGTTAGGGTACGGGTGAGGGTACGGTGTAGGTTATGGGTTAGGGTTAGGGTTAGGGTTAGTTTTAGGGTTAGGGATTGGTTTAGGGTACGGGTTAGGATTAGCATACGTGTTCGGGTTAGGGTTTTGGTTAGGGTTAGGGTACGCGTTAGGGTTAGGGTATGGGTTAGGTTTAGGGTACACTTTAGGATTAGGGTATTTATTAAACCTATCCCACTCTCTAGATACCACTTAGCACGTAAAGGAATATTATTTGGGGTTCAGCCATGGAGAAGATTTTAGTCACTAGGATAAGATAAAGAATAAACACATTATAAAAAAATCACATAAGGTTTTCTTTTTAACCTGTTCCTTAAAACACTAGTGTTTAGGAAATCTAATGGAGGCAAAAGCAGTAAAGGGTAGTTTAGGGTTAGGGTTAGGGTTAGTGTTAGGGTTAGGGTACGGCTTAGGGTATGGGATAGGGTATGGTTGAGGGTACGGCATAGGGTAGGGTTTAGGGTTAGGGTTAGGGTTAGGGTTAGGGTTAGGGTATGGCTTAGGGTACGGGTGAGGGTACTGTGTAGGTCATTGGTTAGGGTTAGGTTAAGGCTTAGGATACAGGTTATTGTATGGGTTAGGGTACGGCGCAGGGTATGGGTAAGGGTTAGGGTTAGGGTTAGGATTAGAGTTAGGGTACGGCTTAGGGTACGGGTTAGGGTACGGGTGAGGGTACGGCGTAGTGTATAGGTTAGGGTTAGGGTTAGGGTACGGCTTAGGGTACGGGTTAGGTTACGGGTGAGGGTACGGCGTAGGGTATGGGTTAGGGTTAGGGTTAGTGTTAGTGTTAGGGTTAGGGTACGGCTTAGCGTATGGGATAGGGTACGGGTGAGGGTACGGCGTAGGGTAGGGGTTAGGGTTAGAGTTAGGGTTAGGGTTGGGGTTAGGGTACGGCTTAGGGTACGGGTGAGGGTACGGGTGAGGGTATGGCGTAGGGTATGGGTTAGGGTTAGGGTTAGGGTTAGGGTTAGGGTACGGCTTAGGATACGGGTTAGGGTACGGGTGAGGGTACGGCGTAGCCAATAGGTTAGGGTTAGGGTTCGGGTACGTCTTAGGGTACGGGTTAGGGTACGGGTGAGGGTACGGCGTAGGGTAAGGTTTAAGGTTAGGGTTAGGGTTAGGGTTAGTTTTAGGGTTAGCGATTGGTTTAGGGTACGGGTTAGGATTAGCGTACGTGTTAGGGTTAGGTTTTGGGTTAGGGTTAGGGTACGCGTTAGGGTTAGGGTATGGGTTAGGGTTAGGTTACACGTTAGGATTAGGGTATTTATTAAACCTATCCCACTCTCTAGATACCACTTAGCACGTAAAGGAATATTATTAGGGATCCAGCCATGGAGAAGATTTTAGTCACTAGGATAAGATAAAGAATAAACACATTATAAAAAAATCACATTAGGATTTTCTTTTTAACCTGTTCCTTAAAACACTAGTGCTTAGGAAATCTAATAGAGGCAAAAGCAATCAAGGGTAGTTTAGGGTTAGGGTTAGGGTTAGGGTTAGTGTTAGGGTTAGGGTATGGCTTAGGGTACGGGTGAGGGTACGGGTGAGGGTACTGCGTAGGGTATTGGTTAGGGTTAGGGTACAGCTTAGGATGCGTGTTAGGGTACGGGTTAGGGTACGGCGTAGAGTGTGGGTTAGGGTTAGGGTTAGTGTTAGGGTTAGGGTTACGGTACGTCTTAGGGTACGTGTTAGGGTACGGGTGAGGGTACGGCGTAGGTTATTGGTTAGGGTTAGGGTACGGCTTAGGATACGGGTTAGGATATGGGTTAGGTTACGGCGTTGGGTATGGGTGAGGGTTAGGGTTAAGGTTAGGGTAAGGCTTTGGGTACGGGTTAGGGTACGGGTGAGGGTACGGCGTAGCGTATGGTTTAGGGTTAGGGTTAGGGTTAGGGTTAGTTTTAGGGTTAGGGATTGGTTTAGGGTACGGGTTAGGATTAGCGTACGTGTTAGGGTTAGGGTTTGGGTTAGGGTTAGGGTACGCATTAGGGTTAGGGTGTGGGTTAGGGTTAGGGTACACGTTAGGATTAGGGTATTTATTAAACCTATCCCACTCTCTAGATACCACTTAGCACGTAAAGGAATATTATTTAGGGTCCAGCCATGGAGAAGATTTTCGTCACTAGGATAAGATAAAGAATAAACACATTATAAAAAAATCACATTAGGATTTTCTTTTTAACCTGTTCCTTAAAACACTAGTGCTTAGGAAATCTAATGGAGGCAAAAGCAGTCAAGGGTAGTTTAGGGTTAGGGTTAGGGTTAGGGTTAGTGTTAGGGTTAGGGTACGGCTTAGGGTATGGGATAGGGTATGGGTGAGGGTACGGCATAGGGTAGGGTTTAGGGTTAGGGTTAGTGTTAGGGTTAGGGTTAGGGTATGGCTTAGGGTACGGGTGAGGGTACTGTGTAGGTCATTGGTTAGGGTTAGGTTAAGGCTTAGGATACAGGTTATTGTATGGGTTAGGGTACGGCGCAGGGTATGGGTAAGGGTTAGGGTTAGGGTTAGGGTTAGAGTTAGGGTACGGCTTAGGGTACGGGTTAGGGTACGGGTGAGGGTACGGCGTAGTGTATAGGTTAGGGTTAGGGTTAGGGTACGGCTTAGGGTACGGGTTAGGTTACGGGTGAGGGTACGGTGTAGGGTATGGGTTAGGGTTAGGGTTAGGGTACGTCTTAGGGTACGGGTTAGGGTACGGGTGAGGGTATGGCGTAGGGTAAGTGTTAGGGTTAGGGTTAGGGTTAGTTTTAGGGTTAGGGATTGGTTTAGGGTACGGGTTAGGATTAGCGTACGTGTTAGGGTTAGGTTTTGGGTTAGGGTTAGGGTACGCGTTAGGGTTAGGGTATGGGTTAGGGTTAGGGTACACGTTAGGATTAGTGTATTTATTAAACCTATCCCACTCTCTAGATACCACGTAGCACGTAAGGGAATATTATTAGGGATCCAGCCATGGAGAAGATTTTAGTCACTAGGATAAGATAAAGAATAAACACATTATAAAAAAATCACATTAGGATTTACTTTTTAACCTGTTCCTTAGAACACTAGTGCTTAGGAAATCTAATAGAGGCAAAAGCAATCAAGGGTAGTTTAGGGTTAGGGTTAGGGTTAGGGTTAGTGTTAGGGTTAGGGTAGGGCTTAGGGTATGGGATAGGGTACGGGTGAGGGTACGGCGTAGGGTAGGGGTTAGGGTTAGGGTTAGGGTTAGGGTATGGCTTAGGGTACGGGTGAGGGTACGGCGTAGTGTATAGGTTAGGGTTAGGGTTAGGGTACGGCTTAGGGTACGGGTTAGGTTACGGGTGAGGGTACGGCGTAGGGTATGGGTTAGGGTTAGAGTTAGGGTTAGTGTTACTGTTAGGGTTAGGGTACGGCTTAGCGTATGGGATAGGGTACGGGTGAGGGTACGGCGTAGGGTAGGGGTTAGGGTTAGAGTTAGGGTTAGGGTTGGGGTTAGGGTACGGCTTAGTTTATGGGATAGGGTACAGGTGAGGGTATGGCATAGGGTAGGGGTTAGGGTTAGGGTTAGGGTTAGGGTTAGGGTACGGCTTAGGGTACGGGTGAGGGTATGGGTGAGGATACTGCGTAGGGTATTGGTTAGGGTTAAGGTACGGCTTAGGATACGGGTTAGGGTACGTGTTAGGGTATGGCGTACGGTATGGGTTAGGGTTAGGGTTAGGGTTAGGGTTAGGGTACGGCTTAGGGTACGGGTTAGGGTACGGGTGAGGTTACGGCGTAGGGTATAGTTTAGAGTTAGGGTTAGGGTTAGGGTACGGCTTAGGATACGGGTTAGGGTACGGGTGAGGGTACGGCGTAGCGTATGGTTTAGGGTTAGGGTTAGGGTTAGGGTACGGCTTAGGGTACGGGTTAGGGTACGGGTGAGGGTACGGCGTAGGTTATGGGTTAGGGTTAGGGTTAGGGTTAGGGTTAGTTTTAGGGTTAGGGATTGGTTTAGGGTATGGGTTAGGATTAGCATACTTGTTCGGGTTAGGGTTTTGGTTAGGGTTAGGGTACGCGTTAGGGTTAGGGTATGGGTTAGGTTTAGGGTACACTTTAGGATTAGGGTATTTATTAAACCTATCCCACTCTCTAGATACCACTTAGCACGTAAAGGAATATTATTTGGGGTTCAGCCATGGAGAAGATTTTAGTCACTAGGATAAGATAAAGTATAAACACATTATAAAAAAATCACATAAGGTTTTCTTTTTAACCTGTTCCTTTAAACACTAGTGTTTAGGAAATCTACTGGAGGCAAAAACAGTAAAGGGTAGTTTAGGGTTAGGGTTAGGGTTAGGGTTAGGGTAGGGCTTAGGATACGGGTGAGGGTACTGTTGAGGGTACTGCGTAGGTTATTGGTTAGGATTAGGGTACGGCTTAGGATACGGGTTAGGATATGGGTTAGGTTACGGCGTTGGGTATGGGTGAGGGTTAGGGTTAGGGTTAGGGTAAGGCTTTGGGTACGGGTTAGGGTACGGGTGAGGGTACGGCGTAGGGTAGAGGTTATGGTTAGGTTTAGGGTTAGGGTACGGCTTAGGATACGGGTTAGGGTATGGGTGCGGGTACGGCGTAGCGTATGGGTTAGGGTTAGGGTTAGGGTTAGGGTTAGTTTTAGGGTTAGGGCTTGGTTTATGGTACAGCTTAGGATTAGCGTACGTGTTAAGGTTAGGGTTTGGGTTAGGGTTAGGGTACGCATTAGGGTTAGGGTATGGGTTAGGGTTAGGGTACACGTTAGGATTAGGGTATTTATTAAACCTATCCCACTCTCTAGATACCACTTAGCACGTAAAGGAATATTATTTAGGGTCCAGCCATGGAGAAGATTTTCGTCACTAGGATAAGATAAAGAATAAACACATTATAAAAAAATCACATTAGGATTTTCTTTTTAACCTGTTCCTTAAAACACTCGTGCTTAGGAAATCTAATGGAGGCAAAAGCAGTCAAGGGTAGTTTAGGGTTAGGGTTAGGGTTAGGGTTAGTGTTAGGGTTAGGGTACGGCTTAGGGTATGGGATAGGGTATGGGTGAGGGTACGGCATAGGGTAGGGTTTAGGGTTAGGGTTAGTTTTAGGGTTAGGGTTAGTGTATGGCTTAGGGTACGGGTGAGGGTACTGTGTAGGTCATTGGTTAGGGTTAGGTTAAGGCTTAGGATACAGGTTATTGTATGGGTTAGGGTACGGCGCAGGGTATGGGTAACGGTTAGGGTTAGGGTTAGGGTTAGAGTTAGGGTACGGCTTAGGGTACGGGTTAGGGTACGGGTGAGGGTACGGCGTAGGGTATGGGTTAGGGTTAGGGTTAGGGTTAGTGTTAGTGTTAGGGTTAGGGTACGGCTTAGCGTATGGGATAGGGTACGGGTGAGGGTACGGCGTAGGGTAGGGGTTAGGGTTAGAGTTAGGGTTAGGGTTGGGGTTAGGGTACGGCTTAGGGAACGGGTGAGGGTATGGGTGAGGATACAGCATAGGGTATTGGTTAGGGTTAGGGTACGGCTTAGGTTACGGTTTAGGGTACGTGTTAGGGTATGGCGTACGGTATGGGTTAGGGTTAGGGTTAGGGTTAGGGTTAGGGTTAGGGTTAGGGTACGGCTTAGGGTACGTGTTAGGGTACGGGTGAGGTTACGGCGTAGGGTAGAGTTTAGGGTTAGGGTTAGGGTTAGGGTACGGCTTAGGATACGGGTTAGGGTACGGGTGAGGGTACTGCGTAGCGAATGGTTTAGGGTTAGGGTTAGGGTACGGCTTAGGGTACGGGTTAGGGTACGGGTGAGGGTACGGTGTAGGTTATGGGTTAGGGTTAGGGTTAGGGTTAGTTTTAGGGTTAGGGATTGGTTTAGGGTACGGGTTAGGATTAGCATACGTGTTCGGGTTAGGGATTTGGTTAGGGTTAGGGTACGCGTTAGGGTTAGGGTATGGGTTAGGTTTAGGGTACACTTTAGGATTAGGGTATTTATTAAACCTATCCCACTCTCTAGATACCACTTAGCACGTAAAGGAATATTATTTGGGGTTCAGCCATGGAGAAGATTTTAGTCACTAGGATAAGATAAAGAATAAACACATTATAAAAAAATCACATAAGGTTTTCTTTTTAACCTGTTCCTTAAAACACTAGTGTTTAGGAAATCTAATGGAGGCAAAAGCAGTAAAGGGTAGTTTAGGGTTAGGGTTAGGGTTAGGGTTAGGGTAGGGCTTAGGATACGGGTGAGGGTACTGGTGAGGGTACTGCATAGGTTATTGGTTAGGGTTAGGGTACGGTTTAGGATACGGGTTAGGATATGGGTTAGGTTACGGCGTTGGGTATGGGTGAGGGTTAGGGTTAGGGTTAGGGTAAGGCTTTGTGTACGGGTTAGGGTACGGGTGAGGGTACGGCGTAGTGTATGGTTTAGGGTTAGGGTTAGGGTTAGGGTTAGTTTTAGGGTTAGGGATTGGTTTAGGGTACGGGTTAGGATTAGCGTACGTGTTAGGGTTAGGGTTTTGGTTAGGGTTAGGGTACGCATTAGGGTTAGGGTGTGGGTTAGGGTTAGGGTACACGTTAGGATTAGGGTATTTATTAAACCTATCCCACTCTCTAGATACCACTTAGCACGTAAAGGAATATTATTTAGGGTCCAGCCATGGAGAAGATTTTCGTCCCTAGGATAAGATAAAGAATAAACACATTATAAAAAAATCACATTAGGATTTTCTTTTTAACCTGTTCCTTAAAACACTAGTGCTTAGGAAATCAAATGGAGGCAAAAGCAGTCAAGGGTAGTTTAGGGTTAGGGTTAGCGTTAGGGTTAGTGTTAGTGTTAGGGTACGGCTTAGGGTATGGGATAGGGTATGGGTGAGTGTAGGCATAGGGTAGGGTTTAGGGTTAGGGTTAGTGTTAGGGTTAGGGTTAGGGTATGGCTTAGGGTACGGGTGAGGGTACTGTGTAGGTCATTGGTTAGGGTTAGGTTAAGGCTTAGGATACAGGTTATTGTATGGGTTAGGGTACGGCGCAGGGTATGGGTAAGGGTTAGGGTTAGGGTTAGGGTTAGAGTTAGGGTACGGCTTAGGGTACGGGTTAGGGTACGGGTGAGGGTACGGCGTAGTGTATAGGTTACGGTTAGGGTTAGGGTACGGCTTAGGGTACGGGTTAGGCTACGGGTGAGGGTACGGTGTAGGGTATGGGTTAGGGTTAGGGTTAGGGTACGTCTTAGGGTACGGGTTAGGGTACGGGTGAGGGTACGGCGTAGGGTAAGGGTTAGGGTTAGGGTTAGGGTTAGTTTTAGGGTTAGGGATTGGTTTAGGGTACGGGTTAGGATTAGCGTACGTGTTAGGGTTAGGTTTTGGGTTAGGGTTAGGGTACGCGTTAGGGTTAGGGTATGGGTTAGGGTTAGGGTACACGTTAGGATTAGTGTATTTATTAAACCTATCCCACTCTCTAGATACCACGTAGCACGTAAGGGAATATTATTAGGGATCCAGCCATGGAGAAGATTTTAGTCACTAGGATAAGATAAAGAATAAACACATTATAAAAAAATCACATTAGGATTTACTTTTTAACCTGTTCCTTAGAACACTAGTGCTTAGGAAATCTAATAGAGGCAAAAGCAATCAAGGGTAGTTTAGGGTTAGGGTTAGGGTTAGGGTTAGTGTTAGGGTTAGGGTAGGGCTTAGGGTATGGGATAGGGTACGGGTGAGGGTACGGCGTAGGGTAGGGGTTAGGGTTAGGGTTAGGGTTAGGGTATGGCTTAGGGTACGGGTGAGGGTACGGCGTAGTGTATAGGTTAGGGTTAGGGTTAGGGTACGGCTTAGGGTACGGGTTAGGTTACGGGTGAGGGTACGGCGTAGGGTATGGGTTAGGGTTAGAGTTAGGGTTAGTGTTACTGTTAGGGTTAGGGTACGGCTTAGCGTATGGGATAGGGTACGGGTGAGGGTATGGCGTAGGGTAGGGGTTAGGGTTAGAGTTAGGGTTAGGGTTGGGGTTAGGGTACGGCTTAGTTTATGGGATAGGGTACAGGTGAGGGTATGGCATAGGGTAGGGGTTAGGGTTAGGGTTAGGGTTAGGGTTAGGGTACGGCTTAGGGTACGGGTGAGGGTATGGGTGAGGATACTGCGTAGGGTATTGGTTAGGGTTAAGGTACGGCTTAGGATACGGGTTAGGGTACGTGTTAGGGTATGGCGTACGGTATGGGTTAGGGTTAGGGTTAGGGTTAGGGTTAGGGTACGGCTTAGGGTACGGGTTAGGGTACGGGTGAGGTTACGGCGTAGGGTATAGTTTAGAGTTAGGGTTAGGGTTAGGGTACGGCTTAGGATACGGGTTAGGGTACGGGTGAGGGTACGGCGTAGCGTATGGTTTAGGGTTAGGGTTAGGGTTAGGGTACGGCTTAGGGTACGGGTTAGGGTACGGGTGAGGGTACGGCGTAGGTTATGGGTTAGGGTTAGGGTTAGGGTTAGGGTTAGTTTTAGGGTTAGGGATTGGTTTAGGGTATGGGTTAGGATTAGCATACTTGTTCGGGTTAGGGTTTTGGTTAGGGTTAGGGTACGCGTTAGGGTTAGGGTATGGGTTAGGTTTAGGGTACACTTTAGGATTAGGGTATTTATTAAACCTATCCCACTCTCTAGATACCACTTAGCACGTAAAGGAATATTATTTGGGGTTCAGCCATGGAGAAGATTTTAGTCACTAGGATAAGATAAAGTATAAACACATTATAAAAAAATCACATAAGGTTTTCTTTTTAACCTGTTCCTTTAAACACTAGTGTTTAGGAAATCTACTGGAGGCAAAAACAGTAAAGGGTAGTTTAGGGTTAGGGTTAGGGTTAGGGTTAGGGTAGGGCTTAGGATACGGGTGAGGGTACTGTTGAGGGTACTGCGTAGGTTATTGGTTAGGATTAGGGTACGGCTTAGGATACGGGTTAGGATATGGGTTAGGTTACGGCGTTGGGTATGGGTGAGGGTTAGGGTTAGGGTTAGGGTAAGGCTTTGGGTACGGGTTAGGGTACGGGTGAGGGTACGGCGTAGGGTAGAGGTTATGGTTAGGTTTAGGGTTAGGGTACGGCTTAGGATACGGGTTAGGGTATGGGTGCGGGTACGGCGTAGCGTATGGGTTAGGGTTAGGGTTAGGGTTAGGGTTAGTTTTAGGGTTAGGGCTTGGTTTATGGTACAGCTTAGGATTAGCGTACGTGTTAAGGTTAGGGTTTGGGTTAGGGTTAGGGTACGCATTAGGGTTAGGGTATGGGTTAGGGTTAGGGTACACGTTAGGATTAGGGTATTTATTAAACCTATCCCACTCTCTAGATACCACTTAGCACGTAAAGGAATATTATTTAGGGTCCAGCCATGGAGAAGATTTTCGTCACTAGGATAAGATAAAGAATAAACACATTATAAAAAAATCACATTAGGATTTTCTTTTTAACCTGTTCCTTAAAACACTCGTGCTTAGGAAATCTAATGGAGGCAAAAGCAGTCAAGGGTAGTTTAGGGTTAGGGTTAGGGTTAGGGTTAGTGTTAGGGTTAGGGTACGGCTTAGGGTATGGGATAGGGTATGGGTGAGGGTACGGCATAGGGTAGGGTTTAGGGTTAGGGTTAGTTTTAGGGTTAGGGTTAGTGTATGGCTTAGGGTACGGGTGAGGGTACTGTGTAGGTCATTGGTTAGGGTTAGGTTAAGGCTTAGGATACAGGTTATTGTATGGGTTAGGGTACGGCGCAGGGTATGGGTAACGGTTAGGGTTAGGGTTAGGGTTAGAGTTAGGGTACGGCTTAGGGTACGGGTTAGGGTACGGGTGAGGGTACGGCGTAGGGTATGGGTTAGGGTTAGGGTTAGGGTTAGTGTTAGTGTTAGGGTTAGGGTACGGCTTAGCGTATGGGATAGGGTACGGGTGAGGGTACGGCGTAGGGTAGGGGTTAGGGTTAGAGTTAGGGTTAGGGTTGGGGTTAGGGTACGGCTTAGGGAACGGGTGAGGGTATGGGTGAGGATACAGCATAGGGTATTGGTTAGGGTTAGGGTACGGCTTAGGTTACGGTTTAGGGTACGTGTTAGGGTATGGCGTACGGTATGGGTTAGGGTTAGGGTTAGGGTTAGGGTTAGGGTTAGGGTTAGGGTACGGCTTAGGGTACGTGTTAGGGTACGGGTGAGGTTACGGCGTAGGGTAGAGTTTAGGGTTAGGGTTAGGGTTAGGGTACGGCTTAGGATACGGGTTAGGGTACGGGTGAGGGTACTGCGTAGCGAATGGTTTAGGGTTAGGGTTAGGGTACGGCTTAGGGTACGGGTTAGGGTACGGGTGAGGGTACGGTGTAGGTTATGGGTTAGGGTTAGGGTTAGGGTTAGTTTTAGGGTTAGGGATTGGTTTAGGGTACGGGTTAGGATTAGCATACGTGTTCGGGTTAGGGATTTGGTTAGGGTTAGGGTACGCGTTAGGGTTAGGGTATGGGTTAGGTTTAGGGTACACTTTAGGATTAGGGTATTTATTAAACCTATCCCACTCTCTAGATACCACTTAGCACGTAAAGGAATATTATTTGGGGTTCAGCCATGGAGAAGATTTTAGTCACTAGGATAAGATAAAGAATAAACACATTATAAAAAAATCACATAAGGTTTTCTTTTTAACCTGTTCCTTAAAACACTAGTGTTTAGGAAATCTAATGGAGGCAAAAGCAGTAAAGGGTAGTTTAGGGTTAGGGTTAGGGTTAGGGTTAGGGTAGGGCTTAGGATACGGGTGAGGGTACTGGTGAGGGTACTGCATAGGTTATTGGTTAGGGTTAGGGTACGGTTTAGGATACGGGTTAGGATATGGGTTAGGTTACGGCGTTGGGTATGGGTGAGGGTTAGGGTTAGGGTTAGGGTAAGGCTTTGTGTACGGGTTAGGGTACGGGTGAGGGTACGGCGTAGTGTATGGTTTAGGGTTAGGGTTAGGGTTAGGGTTAGTTTTAGGGTTAGGGATTGGTTTAGGGTACGGGTTAGGATTAGCGTACGTGTTAGGGTTAGGGTTTTGGTTAGGGTTAGGGTACGCATTAGGGTTAGGGTGTGGGTTAGGGTTAGGGTACACGTTAGGATTAGGGTATTTATTAAACCTATCCCACTCTCTAGATACCACTTAGCACGTAAAGGAATATTATTTAGGGTCCAGCCATGGAGAAGATTTTCGTCCCTAGGATAAGATAAAGAATAAACACATTATAAAAAAATCACATTAGGATTTTCTTTTTAACCTGTTCCTTAAAACACTAGTGCTTAGGAAATCAAATGGAGGCAAAAGCAGTCAAGGGTAGTTTAGGGTTAGGGTTAGCGTTAGGGTTAGTGTTAGTGTTAGGGTACGGCTTAGGGTATGGGATAGGGTATGGGTGAGTGTAGGCATAGGGTAGGGTTTAGGGTTAGGGTTAGTGTTAGGGTTAGGGTTAGGGTATGGCTTAGGGTACGGGTGAGGGTACTGTGTAGGTCATTGGTTAGGGTTAGGTTAAGGCTTAGGATACAGGTTATTGTATGGGTTAGGGTACGGCGCAGGGTATGGGTAAGGGTTAGGGTTAGGGTTAGGGTTAGAGTTAGGGTACGGCTTAGGGTACGGGTTAGGGTACGGGTGAGGGTACGGCGTAGTGTATAGGTTACGGTTAGGGTTAGGGTACGGCTTAGGGTACGGGTTAGGCTACGGGTGAGGGTACGGTGTAGGGTATGGGTTAGGGTTAGGGTTAGGGTACGTCTTAGGGTACGGGTTAGGGTACGGGTGAGGGTACGGCGTAGGGTAAGGGTTAGGGTTAGGGTTAGGGTTAGTTTTAGGGTTAGGGATTGGTTTAGGGTACGGGTTAGGATTAGCGTACGTGTTAGGGTTAGGTTTTGGGTTAGGGTTAGGGTACGCGTTAGGGTTAGGGTATGGGTTAGGGTTAGGGTACACGTTAGGATTAGTGTATTTATTAAACCTATCCCACTCTCTAGATACCACGTAGCACGTAAGGGAATATTATTAGGGATCCAGCCATGGAGAAGATTTTAGTCACTAGGATAAGATAAAGAATAAACACATTATAAAAAAATCACATTAGGATTTACTTTTTAACCTGTTCCTTAGAACACTAGTGCTTAGGAAATCTAATAGAGGCAAAAGCAATCAAGGGTAGTTTAGGGTTAGGGTTAGGGTTAGGGTTAGTGTTAGGGTTAGGGTAGGGCTTAGGGTATGGGATAGGGTACGGGTGAGGGTACGGCGTAGGGTAGGGGTTAGGGTTAGGGTTAGGGTTAGGGTATGGCTTAGGGTACGGGTGAGGGTACGGCGTAGTGTATAGGTTAGGGTTAGGGTTAGGGTACGGCTTAGGGTACGGGTTAGGTTACGGGTGAGGGTACGGCGTAGGGTATGGGTTAGGGTTAGAGTTAGGGTTAGTGTTACTGTTAGGGTTAGGGTACGGCTTAGCGTATGGGATAGGGTACGGGTGAGGGTATGGCGTAGGGCAGGGGTTAGGGTTAGAGTTAGGGTTAGGGTTGGGGTTAGGGTACGGCTTAGTTTATGGGATAGGGTACAGGTGAGGGTATGGCATAGGGTAGGGGTTAGGGTTAGGGTTAGGGTTAGGGTTAGGGTACGGCTTAGGGTACGGGTGAGGGTATGGGTGAGGATACTGCGTAGGGTATTGGTTAGGGTTAAGGTACGGCTTAGGATACGGGTTAGGGTACGTGTTAGGGTATGGCGTACGGTATGGGTTAGGGTTAGGGTTAGGGTTAGGGTTAGGGTACGGCTTAGGGTACGGG
The DNA here is from genome assembly GCF_028564815.1 of Eubalaena glacialis. Taxonomy (NCBI): domain Eukaryota; kingdom Metazoa; phylum Chordata; class Mammalia; order Artiodactyla; family Balaenidae; genus Eubalaena; species Eubalaena glacialis. The sequence continues at coordinate 46,057 of NW_026871613.1, read as the reverse complement.
TTAGGGTACGGGTGAGGTTACGGCGTAGGGTATAGTTTAGAGTTAGGGTTAGGGTTAGGGTACGGCTTAGGATACGGGTTAGGGTACGGGTGAGGGTACGGCGTAGCGTATGGTTTAGGGTTAGGGTTAGGGTTAGGGTACGGCTTAGGGTACGGGTTAGGGTACGGGTGAGGGTACGGCGTAGGTTATGGGTTAGGGTTAGGGTTAGGGTTAGGGTTAGTTTTAGGGTTAGGGATTGGTTTAGGGTATGGGTTAGGATTAGCATACTTGTTCGGGTTAGGGTTTTGGTTAGGGTTAGGGTACGCGTTAGGGTTAGGGTATGGGTTAGGTTTAGGGTACACTTTAGGATTAGGGTATTTATTAAACCTATCCCACTCTCTAGATACCACTTAGCACGTAAAGGAATATTATTTGGGGTTCAGCCATGGAGAAGATTTTAGTCACTAGGATAAGATAAAGTATAAACACATTATAAAAAAATCACATAAGGTTTTCTTTTTAACCTGTTCCTTTAAACACTAGTGTTTAGGAAATCTACTGGAGGCAAAAACAGTAAAGGGTAGTTTAGGGTTAGGGTTAGGGTTAGGGTTAGGGTAGGGCTTAGGATACGGGTGAGGGTACTGTTGAGGGTACTGCGTAGGTTATTGGTTAGGATTAGGGTACGGCTTAGGATACGGGTTAGGATATGGGTTAGGTTACGGCGTTGGGTATGGGTGAGGGTTAGGGTTAGGGTTAGGGTAAGGCTTTGGGTACGGGTTAGGGTACGGGTGAGGGTACGGCATAGGGTAGGGGTTACGGTTAGGGTTAGGGTTAGGGTTAGGGTATGGCTTAGGGTACGGGTGAGGGTACGGGTGAGGGTACTGCGTAGGGTATTGTTTAGGGTTAGGGTACGGCTTAGGATACGTGTTAGGGTACGGGTTAGGGTACGGCATAGAGTGTGGGTTAGCGTTAGGGTTAGTGTTAGGGTTAGGGTTACGGTACGGCTTAGGGTACGTGTTAGGGTACGGGTGAGGGTACGGCGTAGGTTATGGGTTAGGGTTAGGGTTAGGGTTAGGGTTAGGGTACGGCTTAGGATACGGGTTAGGGTACGGGTTTGGGTATGGCGTAGGTTATGGTTTAGGGTTAGGGTTAGTGTTAGGGTTATGGTACGGCTTAGGTTATGGGATAGGGTACAGGTGAGGGAATGGCATAGGGTAGGGGTTAGGGTTAGGGTTAGGGTTAGGGTTAGGGTTAGGTTACGGCTTAGGGTACGGGTTAGGGTATGGGTGAGGATACTGCGTAGAGTATTGGTTAGGGTTAGGGTACGGCTTAGGATACGGGTTAGGGTACGTGTTAGGGTATGGCGTACGGTATGGGTTAGGGTTAGGGTTAGGGTTAGGGTTAGGGTTAGGGTACGGCTTAGGGTACGTGTTAGGGTACGGGTGAGGTTACGGCGTAGGGTATAGTTTAGAGTTAGGGATAGGGTTAGGGTACGGCTTAGGATACGGGTTAGGGTACGGGTGAGGGTACGGCGTAGCGTATGGTTTAGGGTTAGGGTTAGGGTTAGGGTACGGCTTAGGGTTAGGGTTAGGGTTAGGGTTAGGGTTAGAGTTAGGGTTAGGGTTAGGGTTAGGGTTAGGGTTAGGGTTAGGGTACGGCTTAGGGTACGGGTGAGGGTATGGGTGAGGATATTGCGTAGGGTATTGGTTAGGGTTACGGTACGTCTTAGGATACGGGCTAGGGTACGGGTGAGGGTACGGCGTAGGTTATGGGTTAGGGTTAGGGTTAGTGTTAGGGTTATGGTACGGCTTAGGTTATGGGATAGGGTACAGGTGAGGGTATGGCATAGGGTAGGGTTTAGGGTTAGGGTTAGGGTTAGGGTTAGGGTTAGGGTACGGCTTAGGTACGGGTGAGGGTATGGGTGAGGATACTGCATAGGGTATTGGTTAGGGTTAGGGTACGGCTTAGGATATGGGTTAGGGTACATGTTAGGGTATGGCGTACGGTATGGGTTAGGGTTAGGGTTAGGGTTAGGTTTAGGGTATGGCTTAGGGTACGGGTTAGGGTACGAGTGAGGGTATGGCGTAGTGTATAGGTTAGGGTTAGGGTTAGGGTTAGGGTACGGCTTAGGGTACGGGTTAGGGTACGGGTGAGGTTACGGCGTAGGGTATAGTTTAGGGTTAGGGTTAGGGTTAGGGTACGGCTTAGGATACGGGTTAGGGTACGGGTGAGGGTACGGCGTAGCGTATGGTTTAGGGTTAGGGTTAGGGTTAGGGTACGGCTTAGGGTACGGGTTAGGGTACGGGTGAGGGTACGGTGTAGGTTATGGGTTAGGTTTAGGGTTAGGGTTAGGGTTAGTTTTAGGGTTAGGGATTGGTTTAGGGTACGGGTTAGGATTAGCATACGTGTTCGGGTTAGGGTTTTGGTTAGGGTTAGGGTACGCGTTAGGGTTAGGGTATGGGTTAGGTTTAGGGTACACTTTAGGATTAGGGTATTTATTAAACCTATCCCACTCTCTAGATACCACTTAGCACGTAAAGGAATATTATTTGGGGTTCAGCCATGGAGAAGATTTTAGTCACTAGGATAAGATAAAGAATAAACACATTATAAAAAAATCACATAAGGTTTTCTTTTTAACCTGTTCCTTAAAACACTAGTGTTTAGGAAATCTAATGGAGGCAAAAGCAGTAAAGGGTAGTTTAGGGTTAGGGTTAGGGTTAGTGTTAGGGTAGGGCTTAGGATACGGGTGAGGGTACTGGTGAGGGTACTGCGTAGGTTATTGGTTAGGGTTAGGGTACGGCTTAGGATACGGGTTAGGATATGGGTTAGGTTACGTCGTTGGGTATGGGTGAGGGTTAGGGTTAGGGTTAGGGTAAGGCTTTGGGTACGGGTGAGGGTACGGGTGAGGGTACGGCGTAGGGTAGAGGTTAGGGTTAGGTTTAGGATTAGGGTATGGCTTAGGATACGGGTTAGGGTATGGGTGAGGGTACGGCGTAGCGTATGGGTTAGGGTTAGGGTTAGGTTTAGGGTTAGTTTTAGGGTTAGGGATTGGTTTAGGGTACGGGTTAGGATTAGCGTACGTGTTAGGGTTAGGGTTTGGGTTAGGGTTAGGGTACGCATTAGGGTTAGGCTATGGGTTATGGTTAGGGTACACGTTAGGATTAGGGTATTTATTAAACCTATCCCACTCTCTAGATACCACTTAGCACGTAAAGGAATATTATTTAGGGTCCAGCCATGGAGAAGATTTTCGTCACTAGGATAAGATAAAGAATAAACACATTATAAAAAAATCACATTAGGATTTTCTTTTTAACCTGTTCCTTAAAACACTAGTGCTTAGGAAATCTAATGGAGGCAAGAGCAGTCAAGGGAAGTTTAGGGTTAGGGTTAGGGTTAGGGTTAGTGTTAGGGTTAGGGTACGGCTTAGGGTATGGGATAGGGTATGGGTGAGGGTACGGCATAGGGTAGGGTTTAGGGTTAGGGTTAGGGTTAGGGTATGGCTTAGGGTACGGGTGAGGGTACTGTGTAGGTCATTGGTTAGGGTTAGGTTAAGGCTTAGGATACAGGTTATTGTATTGATTAGGGTACGCAGGGTATGGGTAAGGGTTAGGGTTAGGGTTAGGGTTAGAGTTAGGGTACGGCTTAGGGTACGAGTTAGGGAACGGGTGAGGGTACGGCGTAGTGTATAGGTTAGGGTTAGGGTTAGGGTACGGCTTAGGGTACGGATTAGGTTATGGGCGAGGGTACGGCGTAGGGTATGGGTTAGGGTTAGGGTTAGGGTTAGTGTTACTGTTACGGTTAGGGTACGGCTTAGCGTATGGGATAGGGTACGGGTGAGGGTACGGCGTAGGGTAGGGTTTAGGGTTAGGGTTAGGGTTAGGGTTAGGGTATGGCTTAGGGTACGGGTGAGGGTACGGGTGAGGGTACTGCGTAGGGTATTGGTTCGGGTTAGGGTACGGCTTAGGATACGTGTTAGGGTACGGGTTAGGGTACGGCGTAGAGTGTGGGTTAGGGTTAGGGTTAGGGTTACGGTACGTCTTAGGGTACGTGTTAGGGTACGGGTGAGGGTACGGCGTAGGTTATGGGTTAGGGTTAGGGTTAGGGTTAGGGTTAGGGTACGGCTTAGGATACGGGTTAGGGTACGGGTGAGGGTACGGCGTAGGTTATGGGTTAGGGTTAGGGTTAGTGTTAGGGTTATGGTACGGCTTAGGTTATGGGATAGGGTACAGGTGAGGGTATGGCATAGGGTAGGGGTTAGGGTTAGGGTTAGGGTTAGGGTTAGGTTTAGGGTACGGCTTAGGGTACGGGTGAGGGTATGGGTGAGGATACTGCATAGGGTATTGGTTAGGGTTAGGGTACGGCTTAGGATATGGGTTAGGGTACGTGTTAGGGTATGGCGTACGGTATGGGTTAGGGTTAGGGTTAGGGTTACGGTTACGGTTAGGGTTAGGGTACGGCTTAGGGTTCGGGTTAGGGTACGGGTGAGGTTACGGCGTAGGGTATAGTTTACGGTTAGGGTTAGGGTTAGGGTACGGCTTAGGATACGGGTTAGGGTACGGGTGAGGGTACGGCGTAGCGTATGGTTTAGGGTTAGGGTTAGGGTTAGGGTACGGCTTAGTGTACGGGTTAGGGTACGGGTGAGGGTATGGTGTAGTGTATATGTTAGGGTTAGGGTTAGGGTTAGGGTATGGCTTAGGGTACGGGTGAGGGTACGGGTGAGGGTACGGCGTAGGTTATGGGTTAGGGATAGGGTTAGTGTTAGGGTTATGGTACGGCTTAGGTTATGGGATAGGGTACAGGTGAGGGTATGGCATAGGGTAGGGGTTAGGGTTAGGGTTAGTGTTAGGGTTAGGGTTAGGGTACGGCTTAGGGTACGGGTGAGGGTATGGGTGAGGATACTGCGTAGGGTATTGGTTAGGGTTAGGGTACGGCTTAGGATACGGGTTAGGGTACGTGTTAGGGTATGGCGTACGGTATGGGTTAGGGTTAGGGTTAGGGTTAGGGTTAGGGTACGGCTTAGGGTACGGGTTAGGGTACGGGTGAGGTTACGGCGTAGGGTATAGTTTAGAGTTAGGGTTAGGGTTAGGGTACGGCTTAGGATACGGGTTAGGGTACGGGTGAGGGTACGGCATAGCGTATGGTTTAGGGTTAGGGTTAGGGTTAGGGTACGGCTTAGGGTACGGGTTAGGGTACGGGTGAGGTTATGGCGTAGTGTATAGGTTAGGGTTAGGTTTAGGGTTAGGGTATGGCTTAGGGTACGGGTGAGGGTACGGGTGAGGGTACTGTGTAGGGTATTTGTTATGGTTAGGGTACGGCTTAGAATACGGGTTAGGTTTAGGGTTAGGGTTAGGGTTAGGGTACCGCTTAGGGTATGGGATAGGGTACGGCGTAGGGTAGCGGTTAGGGTTAGGGTTAGGGTTAGGGTTAGGGTACGGCTTAGGATACGGGTTAGGGTACGGGTGAGGGTACGGCGTAGCGTATGGGTTAGGGTTAGGGTTAGGGTTAGGGTACGGCTTAGGGTACGGGTTAGGGTACGGGTGAGGGTACGGCGTAGGTTATGGGTTAGGGTTAGGGTTAGGGTTAGGATTAGTTTTAGGTTAGTGATTGTTTTAGGGTACGGGTTAGGATTAGCATACTTGTTCGGGTTAGGGTTTTGGTTAGGGTTAGGGTACGCGTTAGGGTTAGGGTATGGGTTAGGTTTAGGGTACACTTTAGGATTAGGGTATTTATTAAACCTATCCCACTCTCTAGATACCACTTAGCACGTAAAGGAATATTATTTGGGGTTCAGCCATGGAGAAGATTTTAGTCACTAGGATAAGATAAAGAATAAACACATTATAAAAAAATCACATAAGGTTTTCTTTTTAACCTGTTCCTTAAAACACTAGTGTTTAGGAAATCTAATGGAGGCAAAAGCAGTAAAGGGTAGTTTAGGGTTAGGGTTAGGGTTAGGGTTAGGGTAGGGCTTAGGATACGGGTGAGGGTACTGGTGAGGGTACTGCGTAGGTTATTGGTTAGGGTTAGGGTACGGCTTAGGATACGGGTTAGGATATGGGTTAGGTTACGGTGTTGGGTATGGGTGAGGGTTAGGGTTAGGGTTAGGGTAAGGCTTTGGGTACGGGTGAGGGTACTGGTGAGGGTACGGCGTAGGGTAGAGGTTAGGGTTAGGTTTAGGGTTAGGATACGGCTTAGGATACGGGTTAGGCTATGGGTGAGGGTACGGTGTAGCGTATGGGTTAGGGTTAGGGTTAGGGTTAGGGTTAGTTTTAGGGTTAGGGATTGGTTTAGGGTACGGGTTAGGATTAGCGTACGTGTTAGGGTTAGGGTTTGGGTTAGGGTTAGGGTACGCATTAGGGTTAAGGTGTGGGTTAGGGTTAGGGTACACGTTAGGATTAGGGTATTTATTAAACCTATCCCACTCTCTAGATACCACTTAGCACGTAAAGGAATATTATTTAGGGTACAGCCATGGAGAAGATTTTAGTCACTAGGATAAGATAAAGAATAAACACATTATAAAAAAATCACATTAGGATTTTCTTTTTAACCTGTTCCTTAAAACACTAGTGCTTAGGAAATCTAATGGAGGCAAAAGCAGTCAACGGTAGTTTAGGGTTAGAGTTAGGGTTAGGGTTAGTGTTAGGGTTAGGGTACGGCTTAGGGTATGGGATAGGGTATGGGTGAGGGTACGGCATAGGGTAGGGTTTAGGGTTAGGGTTAGTGTTAGGGTTAGGATTAGGGTATGGCTTAGGGTACGGCTGAGGGTACTGTGTAGGTCATTGGTTAGGGTTAGGTTAAGGCTTACGATACAGGTTATTGTATGGGTTAGGGTACGGCGCAGGGTATGGGTAAGGGTTAGGGTTAGGGTTAGGGTTAGAGTTAGGGTACGGCTTAGGGTACGGGTTAGGGTACGGGTGAGGGTACGGCGTAGTGTATAGGTTAGGGTTAGGGTTAGGGTACGACTTAGGGTACGGGTTAGGTTACGGGTGAGGGTAGGGCGTAGGGTATGGGTTAGGGTTAGGGTTAGGGTTAGTGTTAGTGTTAGGGTTAGGGTACGTGTTAGCGTATGGGATAGGGTACGGGTGAGGGTACAGCGTAGGGTAGGGGTTAGGGTTAGAGTTAGGGTTAGGGTTGGGGTTAGGGTACGGCTTAGGGTACGGGTGAGGGTACGGGTGAGGGTACTGCGTAGGGTATTGGTTAGGGTTAGGATATGGCTTAGGATACGGGTTAGGGTACGGGTTAGGGTATGGCGTAGGGTATGGGGTAGGGTTAGGGTTAGGGTTAGGGTTAGGGTTAGGGTACGGCTTAGGATACGGGTTAGGGTACGGGTGAGGGTACGGGTAGTGTATGGGTTAGGGTTAGGGTTAGGGTACGTCTTAGGGTACGGGTTAGGGTACGGGTGAGGGTACGGCGTAGGGTAAGGGTTAGGGTTAGGGTTAGGGTTAGGGTTAGGGTTAGTTTTAGGGTTAGGGATTGGTTTAGTGTACGGGTTAGGATTAGCGTACGTGTTAGGGTTAGGTTTTGGGTTAGGGTTAGGGTACGCGTTAGGGTTAGGGTATGGGTTAGGGTTAGGGTACACGTTAGGATTAGGGTATTTATTAAACCTATCCCACTCTCTAGATACCACTTAGCACGTAAAGGAATATTATTAGGGTTCCAGCCATAGAGAAGATTTTAGTCACTAGGATAAGATAAAGAATAAACACATTATAAAAAAATCACATTAGGATTTTCTTTTTAACCTGTTCCTTAAAACTCTTGTGCTTAGGAAATCTAATAGAGGCAAAAGCAATCAAGGGTAGTTTAGGGTTAGGGTTAGGGTTAGGGTTAGTGTTAGGGTTAGGGTACGGCTTAGGGTATGGGATAGGGTACGGGTGAGGGTACGGTGTAGGGTAGGGGTTAGGGTTAGGGTTAGGGTATGGCTTAGAGTACGGGTGAGGGTACGGGTGACGGTACTGAGTAGCGTATTGGTTAGGGTTAGGGTACGGCTTAGGATACGTGTTAGGTTACGGGTTAGGGTACGGCGTAGAGTGTGGGTTAGGGTTAGTGTTAGGGTTAGGGTTACGGTACGTCTTAGGGTACGTGTTAGGGTACGGGTGACGGTACGGCGTACGTTATGGGTTAGGGTTAGGGTTAGTGTTAGGGTTATGGTACGGCTTAGGTTATGGGATAGGGTACAGGTGAGGGTATGGCATAGGGTAGGGGTTAGGGATAGGGTTAGAGTTAGGGTTAGGGTTAGGGTACGGCTTAGGGTACGGGTGAGGGTATGGGTGTGGATACTGCGTAGGGTATTGATTAGGGTTAGGGTACGGCTTAGGATACGGGTTAGGGTACGTGTTAGGGTATGGCGTACGGTATGGGTTAGGGTTAGGGTTAGGGTTAGGGTCAGGGTTAGGGTTAGGGTACGGCTTAGGGTACGGGTTAGGGTACGGGTGAGGTTACGGCATAGGGTATAGTTTAGGGTTAGGGTTAGGGTACGGCTTAGGATACGGGTTAGGGTATGTGTGAGGGTACGGCGTAGCGTATGGTTTAGGGTTAGGGTTAGGGTTAGGGTACGGCTTAGAGTACGGGTTAGGGTACGGGTGAGGGTACGGCGTAGGTTATGGGTTAGGGTTAGGGTTAGGGTTAGGGTTAGTTTTAGGGTTAGGGATTGGTTTAGGGTACGGGTTAGGATTAGCATACGTGTTCGGGTTAGGGTTTTGGTTAGGTTTAGGGTACGCGTTAGGGTTAGGGTATGGGTTAGGTTTAGGGTACACTTTAGGATTAGGGTATTTATTAAACCTATCCCACTCTCTAGATACCACTTAGCACGTAAAGGAATATTATTTGGGGTTCAGCCATGGAGAAGATTTTAGTCACTAGGATAAGATAAAGAATAAACACATTATAAAAAAATCACATAAGGTTTTCTTTTTAACCTGTTCCTTAAAACACTAGTGTTTAGGAAATCTAATGGAGGCAAAAGCAGTAAAGGGTAGTTTAGGGTTAGGGTTAGGGTTAGGGTTAGGGTAGGGCTTAGGATACGGGTGAGGGTACTGGTGAGGGTACTGCGTAGGTTATTGGTTAGGGTTAGGGTACGGCTTAGGATACGGGTTAGGGTATGGGTGAGGGTACGGCGTAGCGTATGGGTTAGGGTTAGTGTTAGGGTTAGGGTTAGAGTATGGCTTAGGGTACGGGTGAGGGTACTGTGTAGGTCATTGGTTAGGGTTAGGTTAAGGCTTAGGATACAGGTTATTGTATGTGTTAGGGTACGGCGCAGGGTATGGGTAAGGGTTAGGGTTAGAGTTAGGGTACGGCTTAGGGTACGGGTTAGGGTACGGGTTAGGGTATCGCGTAGGGTATGGGTTAGGGTTAGGGTTAGGGTTAGGTTTAGGGTACGGCTTAGGGTACGGGTTAGGGTACGGGTGAGGGTACGGCGTAGTGTATAGGTTAGGGTTAGGGTTAGGGTACGGCTTAGGGTACGGGTTAGGTTACGGGTGAGGGTACGGCGTAGGGTATGGGTTAGGGTTAGGGTTAGGGTTAGTGTTAGTGTTAGGGTTAGGGTACGGCTTAGCGTATGGGATAGGATACGGGTGAGGGTACGGCGTAGGGTAGGGATTAGGGTTAGAGTCAGGGTTAGGGTTGGGGTTAGGGTACGGCTTAGGGTACGGGTGAGGGTACGGGTGAGGTTACTGCGTAGGGTATTGGTTAGGGTTAGGATACGGCTTAGGATACGGGTTAGGGTACGGATTAGGGTATGGCGTAGGGTATGGGTTAGGGTTAGGGTTAGGGTTAGGGTTAGGTTTAGGGTACGGCTTAGGGTACGGGTGAGGGTACTGGTGAGGGTACTGCGTAGGGTATTGGTTAGGGTTAGGATACGGCTTAGGATACGGTTAGGGTACGGGTTAGGGTACGGCGTAGGGTACAGGTTAGGGTTAGGTTTAGGGTTAGGTTTAGGGTACGGCGTAGGGTACGGGTTAGGGTACGGTTGATGGTACGACGTAGGGTATAGGTTAGGTTTAGGGTTAGGGTACGGCTTAGGATACGGTTTAGGGTACGGGTGAGGGTACGGCGTAGCGTATGGGTTAGGGTTAGGGTTAGGGTTAGGGTTCGGCTTAGGGTACGGGTGAGGGTACTGGTGAGGGTACTGCGTAGGTTATTGGTTAGGGTTAGGGTACGGCTTAGGATACGGGTTAGGATATGGGTTAGGTTACGGCGTTGGGTATGGGTGAGGGTTAGGGTTAGGGTTAGGGTAAGGCTTTGGGTACGGGTTAGGGTACGGGTGAGGGTACGGCGTAGGTTATGGGTTAGGGTTAGGGTTAGTGTTAGGGTTAGGGTACGGCTTAGGCTATGGGATAGGGTATGGGTGAGGGTACGGCATAGGGTAGGGTTTAGGGTTAGGTTTAGTGTTAGGGTTAGGGTTAGGGTATGGCTTAGGGTACCGGTGAGGGTACTGTGTAGGTCATTGGTTAGGGTTAGGTTAAGGCTTAGGATACAGGTTATTGTATGGGTTAGGGTACGGCGCAGGTTATGGGTAAGGGTTAGGGTTAGGGTTAGGGTTAGAGTTAGGGTACGGCTTAGGGTACGGGTTAGGGTACGGGTGAGGGTACGGCGTAGTGTATAGGTTAGGGTTCGGGTTAGGGTACGGCTTAGGGTACGGATTAGGTTACGGGTGAGGGTACGGCGTAGGGTATGGGTTAGGGTTAGGGTTAGGGTTAGTGTTAGTGTTAGGGTTAGGGTATGGCTTAGCGTATGGGATAGGGTACGGGTGAGGGTACGGCGTAGGGTAGGGGTTAGGGTTAGAGTTAGGGTTAGGGTTGGTGTTAGGGTACGGCTTTGGGTACGGGTGAGGGTACGGGTCAGGGTACTGCGTAGGGTATTGGTTAGGGTTAGGATATGGCTTAGGATACGGGTTAGGGTACGGGTTAGGGTATGGCGTAGGGTATGGGTTAGGGTTAGGGTTAGGGTTAGGGTTAGGGTTAGGGTACGGCTTAGGATACGGGTTAGGGTATGGGTGAGGGTACGGCGTAGCGTATGGGTTAGGGTTAGGGTTAGGGTTAGGGTTAGTTTTAGGGTTAGGGATTGGTTTAGGGTACGGGGTAGGATTAGCGTACGTGTTAGGGTTAGGGTTTGGGTTAGGGTTAGGGTACGCATTAGGGTTAGGGTATGGGTTAGGGTTAGGGTACACGTTAGGATTAGGGTATTTATTAAACCTATCCCACTCTCTAGATACCACTTAGCACGTAAAGGAATATTATTTAGGGTCCAGCCATGGAGAAGATTTTCGTCACTAGGATAAGATAAAGAATAAACACATTATAAAAAAATCACATTAGGATTTTCTTTTTAACCTGTTCCTTAAAACACTAGTGCTTAGGAAATCTAATGGAGGCAAAAGCAGTCAAGGGTAGTTTAGGGTTAGGGTTAGGGTTAGGGTTAGTGTTAGGGTTAGGGTACAGCTTAGGGTATGGGATACCGTATGGGTGAGGATACGGCATAGGGTAGGTTTTAGGGTTAGGGTTAGTGTTAGGGTTAGGGTTAGGGTATGGCTTAGGGTACGGGTGAGGGTACTGTGTAGGTCATTGGTTAGGGTTAGGTTAAGGCTTAGGATACAGGTTATTGTATGTGTTAGGGTACGGCGCAGGGTATGGGTAAGGGTTAGGGTTAGGGTTAGGGTTAGAGTTAGGGTACGGCTTAGGGTACGGGTTAGGGTACGGGTTAGGGTATCGCGTAGGGTATGGGTTAGGGTTAGGGTTAGGGTTAGGTTTAGGGTACGGCTTAGGGTACGGGTGAGGGTACTGCGTAGGGTATTGGTTAGGGTTAGGATACGGCTTAGGATACGGTTAGGGTACGGGTTAGGGTACGGGGTAGGGTACAGGTTAGGGTTAGGTTTAGGGTTAGGGTTAGGGTACGGCGTAGGGTACGGGTTAGGGTACGGTTGATGGTACGACGTAGGGTATAGGTTAGGGTTAGAGTTAGGGTACGGCTTAGGATACGGTTTAGGGTACGGGTGAGGGTACGGCTTAGCGTATGGGTTAGGGTTAGGGTTAGGGTTAGGGTTAGGGTACGGCTTAGGGTACGGGTGAGGGTACTGGTGAGGGTACTGCGTAGGTTATTGGTTAGGGTTAGGGTACGGCTTTGGGTACGGGTTAGGTTACAGGTGAGGGTACGGCGTAGGGTATGGGTTAGGGTTAGGGTTAGGGTTAGTGTTAGTGTTAGGGTTAGGGTACGGCTTAGCGTATGGGATAGGGTACGGGTGAGGGTACGGCGTAGGGTAGGGGTTAGGGTTAGAGTTAGGGTTAGGGTTGGTGTTAGGGTACGGCTTTGGGTACGGGTGAGGGTACGGGTGAGGGTACTGCGTTGGGTATTGGTTAGGGTTAGGATACGGCTTAGGATACGGGTTAGGGTACGGGTTAGTGTATGGCGTAGGGTATGGGTTAGGGTTAGGGTTAGGGTTAGGGTTAGGGTACGGCTTAGGATACGGGTTAGTGTATGGGTGAGGGTACGGCGTAGCGTATGTGTTAGGGTTAGGGTTAGGGTACGTCTTAGGGTATGGGTTAGGGTACGGGTGAGGGTACGGCGTAGGGTAAGGGTTAGGGTTAGCGTTAGGGTTAGGGTATGGCTTAGGGTACGGGTGAGGGTACGGGTGAGGGTACTGCGTAGGGTATTGGTTAGGGTTAGGGTACGGCTTAGGATACGTGTTAGGGTACGGGTTAGGGTACGGCGTAGAGTGTGGGTTAGGGTTAGGGTTAGTGTTAGGGTTAGGGTTACGGTACGTCCTAGGGTACGTGTTAGGATACGGGTGAGGTTACGGCGTAGGTTATGGGTTAGGGTTAGGGTTAGGGTTAGGGTTAGGGTATGGCTTAGGATACGGGTTAGGGTACGGGTGAGGGTACGGCGTAGGTTATGGGTTAGGGTTAGGGTTAGTGTTAGGGTTATGGTACGGCTTAGGTTATGGGATAGGGTACAGGTGAGGGTATGGCATAGGGTAGGGGTTAGGGTTAGGGTTAGGGTTAGGGTTAGGGTACGGCTTCGGGTACGGGTGAGGGTATGGGTGAGGATACTGCGTAGGGTATTGGTTAGGGTTAGGGTACGGCTTAGGATACGGGTTAGGGTACGTGTTAGGGTATGGCGTACGGTATGGGTTAGGGTTAGGGTTAGGGTTAGGGTTAGGGTTAGGGTTAGGGTACGGCTTAGGGTACGGGTTAGGGTACGGGTGAGGTTACGGCGTAGGGTATAGTTTAGGGTTAGGGTTAGGGTTAGGGTACGGCTTAGGATACGGGTTAGGGTACGGGTGAGTGTACGGCGTAGCATATGGTTTATGGTTAGGGTTAGGGTTAGGGTACGGCTTAGGGTACGGGTTAGGGTACGGGTGAGGGTATGGCGTAGTGTATAGGTTAGGGTTAGGGTTAGGGTATGGCTTAGGGTACGGTGAGGGTACGGGTGAGGGTACGGTGTAGGGTATTCGTTATGGTTAGGGTACGGCTTAGAATACGGGTTAGGGTACGGGTTAGGGTACGGCAAAGGGTATGGGTTAGGGTTAGGGTTAGGGTTAGGGTTAGGGTTAGGGTACGGCTTAGGGTACGGGTTAGGGTACGGGTGAGGGTACGGCGTAGTGTATAGGTTAGGGTTAGGGTTAGGGTATGGCTTAGGGTATGGGATAGGGTACGGGTGAGGGTACGGCGTAGGGTAGGGGTTAGGTTTAGGGTTAGGGTTAGTGTTAGGGTTAGGGTACGGCTTAGGGTATGGGATAGGTTACGGGTGAGGGTACGGCATAGGGTAGGGTTTAGGGTTAGGTTTAGGATTAGTGTTAGGGTTAGGGTACCGCTTAGGGTATGGGATAGTGTACGGCGTAGGGTAGCGGTTAGGGTTAGGGTTAGGGTTAGGGTTAGGGTACGGCTTTTGATACGGGTTAGGGTACGGGTGAGGGTACAGCGTAGCGTATGGGTTAGGGTTAGGGTTAGGGTTAGGGTACGGCTTAGGGTACGGGTTAGGGTACGGGTGAGGGTACGGCGTAGGTTATGGGTTAGGTTTAGGGTTAGGGTTAGGGTTAGTTTTAGGGTTAGGGATTGGTTTAGGGTATGGGTTAGGATTAGCATACTTGTTCGGGTTAGGGTTTTGTTTAGGGTTAGGGTACGCGTTAGGGTTAGGGTATGGGTTAGGTTTAGGGTACACTTTAGGATTAGGGTATTTATTAAACCTATCCCACTCTCTAGATACCACTTAGCACGTAAAGGAATATTATTTGGGGTTCAGCCATGGAGAAGATTTTAGTCACTAGGATAAGATAAAGAATAAACACATTATAAAAAAATCACATAAGGTTTTCTTTTTAACCTGTTCCTTAAAACACTAGTGTTCAGGAAACCTAATGGAGGCAAAAGCAGTAAAGGGTAGTTTAGGGTTAGGGTTAGGGTTAGGGTTAGGGTAGGGCTTAGGATACGGGTGAGGGTACTGGTGAGGGTACTGCGTAGGTTATTGGTTAGGGTTAGGGTACGGCTTAGGATACGGGTTAGGATATGGGTTAGGTTACGGCGTTGGGTATGGGTGAGGGTTAGGGTTAGGGTTAGGGTAAGGCTTTGGGTACGGGTTAGGGTACGGGTGAGGGTACGGCGTAGGGTAGAGGTTAGGGTTAGGTTTAAGGTTAGGGTACGGCTTAGGATACGGGTTAGGGTTTGGGTGAGGGTACGGCGTAGCGTATGGGTTAGGGTTAGGGTTAGGGTTAGGGTTAGTTTTAGGGTTAGGGATTGGTTTAGGGTACGGGTTAGGATTAGCGTACGTGTTAGGGTTAGGGTTTGGGTTAGGGTTAGGGTACGCATTAGGGTTAGGGTGTGGGCTAGGGTTAGGGTACACGTTAGGATTAGGGTATTTATTAAACCTATCCCACTCTCTAGATACCACTTAGCACGGAAAGGAATATTATTTGGGGTCCAGCCATGGAGAAGATTTTCGTCACTAGGATAAGATAAAGAATAAACACATTATAAAAAAATCACATTAGGATTTTCTTTTTAACCTGTTCCTTAAAACACTAGTGCTTAGGAAATCTAATGGAGGCAAAAGCAGTCAAGGGTAGTTTCGGGTTAGGGTTAGGGTTAGGGTTAGTGTTAGGGTTAGGGTACGGCTTAGGGTATGGGATAGGGTATGGGTGAGGGTACGGCATAGGGTAGTGTTTAGGGTTAGGGTTAGTGTTAGGGTTAGGGTTAGGGTATGGCTTAAGGTACGGGTGACGGTACTGTGTAGGTCATTGGATAGGGTTAGGTTAAGTCTTAGGATACAGGTTATTGTATGGGTTAGGGTACGGCGCAGGGTATGGGTAAGGGTTAGGGTTAGGGTTAGGGTTAGAGTTAGGGTACGGCTTAGGGTACGGGTTAGGTTACGGGTGAGGGTACGGCATAGTGTATAGGTTAGGGTTAGGGTTAGTGTACGGCTTAGGGTACGGGTTAGGTTACGGGTGAGGGTACGGCGTAGGGTATGGGTTAGGGTTAGGGTTAGGGTTAGTGTTACTGTTAGGGTTAGGGTACGGCTTAGCATATGGGATAGGATACGGGTGAGGGTACGGCGTAGGGTAGGGGTTAGGGATAGAGTTAGGGTTAGGGTTGGGGTTAGGGTAAGGCTTAGGTTACGAGTGAGGGTACGGGTGAGGGTACTGCGTAGGGTATTGGTTAGGGTTAGGATACGGCTTAGGATACGGGTTAGGGTACGGGTTAGGGTACGGCGTAGAGTGTGGGTTAAGGTTAGGGTTAGGGTTAGGGTTAGGTTTAGGGTACGGCTTAGGGTACGGGTTAGGGTACGGGTGAGGGTACGGCGTAGTGTATAGGTTAGGGTTAGGGTTAGGGTACGGCTTAGGGTACGGGTTAGGTTACGGGTGAGGGTACGGCGTAGGGTATGGGTTAGGGTTAGGGTTAGGGTTAGTGTTAGTGTTAGGGTTAGGGTACGGCTTAGCGTATGGGATAGGGTACGGGTGAGGGTACGGCGTAGGGTAGGGATTAGGGTTAGAGTCAGGGTTAGGGTTGGGGTTAGGGTACGGCTTAGGGTACGGGTGAGGGTACGGGTGAGGTTACTGCGTAGGGTATTGGTTAGGGTTAGGATACGGCTTAGGATACGGGTTAGGGTACGGATTAGGGTATGGCGTAGGGTATGGGTTAGGGTTAGAGTTAGGGTTAGGGTTAGGTTTAGGGTACGGCTTAGGGTACGGTGAGGGTACTGGTGAGGGTACTGCGTAGGGTATTGGTTAGGGTTAGGATACGGCTTAGGATACGGTTAGGGTACGGGTTAGGGTACGGCGTAGGGTACAGGTTAGGGTTAGGTTTAGGGTTAGGGTTAGGGTACGGCGTAGGGTACGGGTTAGGGTACGGTTGATGGTACGACGTAGGGTATAGGTTAGGTTTAGGGTTAGGGTACGGCTTAGGATACGGTTTAGGGTACGGGTGAGGGTACGGCGTAGCGTATGGGTTAGGGTTAGGGTTAGGGTTAGGGTACGGCTTAGGGTACGGGTGAGGGTACTGGTGAGGGTACTGCGTAGGTTATTGGTTAGGGTTAGGGTACGGCTTAGGATACGGGTTAGGATATGGGTTAGGTTACGGCGTTGGGTATGGGTGAGGGTTAGGGTTAGGGTTAGGGTAAGGCTTTGGGTACGGGTTAGGGTACGGGTGAGGGTACGGCGTAGGTTATGGGTTAGGGTTAGGGTTAGTGTTAGGGTTAGGGTACGGCTTAGGCTATGGGATAGGGTATGGGTGAGGGTACGGCATAGGGTAGGGTTTAGGGTTAGGGTTAGTGTTAGGGTTAGGGTTAGGGTATGGCTTAGGGTACCGGTGAGGGTACTGTGTAGGTCATTGGTTAGGGTTAGGTTAAGGCTTAGGATACAGGTTATTGTATGGGTTAGGGTACGGCGCAGGTTATGGGTAAGGGTTAGGGTTAGGGTTAGGGTTAGAGTTAGGGTACGGCTTAGGGTACGGGTTAGGGTACGGGTGAGGGTACGGCGTAGTGTATAGGTTAGGGTTCGGGTTAGGGTACGGCTTAGGGTACGGATTAGGTTACGGGTGAGGGTACGGCGTAGGGTATGGGTTAGGGTTAGGGTTAGGGTTAGTGTTAGTGTTAGGGTTAGGGTATGGCTTAGCGTATGGGATAGGGTACGGGTGAGGGTACGGCGTAGGGTAGGGGTTAGGGTTAGAGTTAGGGTTAGGGTTGGTGTTAGGGTACGGCTTTGGGTACGGGTGAGGGTACGGGTCAGGGTACTGCGTAGGGTATTGGTTAGGGTTAGGATATGGCTTAGGATACGGGTTAGGGTACGGGTTAGGGTATGGCGTAGGGTATGGGTTAGGGTTAGGGTTAGGGTTAGGGTTAGGGTTAGGGTACGGCTTAGGATACGGGTTAGGGTATGGGTGAGGGTACGGCGTAGCGTATGGGTTAGGGTTAGGGTTAGGGTTAGGGTTAGTTTTAGGGTTAGGGATTGGTTTAGGGTACGGGGTAGGATTAGCGTACGTGTTAGGGTTAGGGTTTGGGTTAGGGTTAGGGTACGCATTAGGGTTAGGGTATGGGTTAGGGTTAGGGTACACGTTAGGATTAGGGTATTTATTAAACCTATCCCACTCTCTAGATACCACTTAGCACGTAAAGGAATATTATTTAGGGTCCAGCCATGGAGAAGATTTTCGTCACTAGGATAAGATAAAGAATAAACACATTATAAAAAAATCACATTAGGATTTTCTTTTTAACCTGTTCCTTAAAACACTAGTGCTTAGGAAATCTAATGGAGGCAAAAGCAGTCAAGGGTAGTTTAGGGTTAGGGTTAGGGTTAGGGTTAGTGTTAGGGTTAGGGTACAGCTTAGGGTATGGGATACCGTATGGGTGAGGATACGGCATAGGGTAGGTTTTAGGGTTAGGGTTAGTGTTAGGGTTAGGGTTAGGGTATGGCTTAGGGTACGGGTGAGGGTACTGTGTAGGTCATTGGTTAGGGTTAGGTTAAGGCTTAGGATACAGGTTATTGTATGTGTTAGGGTACGGCGCAGGGTATGGGTAAGGGTTAGGGTTAGGGTTAGGGTTAGAGTTAGGGTACGGCTTAGGGTACGGGTTAGGGTACGGGTTAGGGTATCGCGTAGGGTATGGGTTAGGGTTAGGGTTAGGGTTAGGTTTAGGGTACGGCTTAGGGTACGGGTGAGGGTACTGCGTAGGGTATTGGTTAGGGTTAGGATACGGCTTAGGATACGGTTAGGGTACGGGTTAGGGTACGGGGTAGGGTACAGGTTAGGGTTAGGTTTAGGGTTAGGGTTAGGGTACGGCGTAGGGTACGGGTTAGGGTACGGTTGATGGTACGACGTAGGGTATAGGTTAGGGTTAGAGTTAGGGTACGGCTTAGGATACGGTTTAGGGTACGGGTGAGGGTACGGCTTAGCGTATGGGTTAGGGTTAGGGTTAGGGTTAGGGTTAGGGTACGGCTTAGGGTACGGGTGAGGGTATTGGTGAGGGTACTGCGTAGGTTATTGGTTAGGGTTAGGGTACGGCTTTGGGTACGGGTTAGGTTACAGGTGAGGGTACGGCGTAGGGTATGGGTTAGGGTTAGGGTTAGGGTTAGTGTTAGTGTTAGGGTTAGGGTACGGCTTAGCGTATGGGATAGGGTACGGGTGAGGGTACGGCGTAGGGTAGGGGTTAGGGTTAGAGTTAGGGTTAGGGTTGGTGTTAGGGTACGGCTTTGGGTACGGGTGAGGGTACGGGTGAGGGTACTGCGTTGGGTATTGGTTAGGGTTAGGATACGGCTTAGGATACGGGTTAGGGTACGGGTTAGGGTATGGCGTAGGGTATGGGTTAGGGTTAGGGTTAGGGTTAGGGTTAGGGTACGGCTTAGGATACGGGTTAGTGTATGGGTGAGGGTACGGCGTAGCGTATGTGTTAGGGTTAGGGTTAGGGTACGTCTTAGGGTATGGGTTAGGGTACGGGTGAGGGTACGGCGTAGGGTAAGGGTTAGGGTTAGCGTTAGGGTTAGGGTATGGCTTAGGGTACGGGTGAGGGTACGGGTGAGGGTACTGCGTAGGGTATTGGTTAGGGTTAGGGTACGGCTTAGGATACGTGTTAGGGTACGGGTTAGGGTACGGCGTAGAGTGTGGGTTAGGGTTAGGGTTAGTGTTAGGGTTAGGGTTACGGTACGTCCTAGGGTACGTGTTAGGATACGGGTGAGGTTACGGCGTAGGTTATGGGTTAGGGTTAGGGTTAGGGTTAGGGTTAGGGTATGGCTTAGGATACGGGTTAGGGTACGGGTGAGGGTACGGCGTAGGTTATGGGTTAGGGTTAGGGTTAGTGTTAGGGTTATGGTACGGCTTAGGTTATGGGATAGGGTACAGGTGAGGGTATGGCATAGGGTAGGGGTTAGGGTTAGGGTTAGGGTTAGGGTTAGGGTACGGCTTCGGGTACGGGTGAGGGTATGGGTGAGGATACTGCGTAGGGTATTGGTTAGGGTTAGGGTACGGCTTAGGATACGGGTTAGGGTACGTGTTAGGGTATGGCGTACGGTATGTGTTAGGGTTAGGGTTAGGGTTAGGGTTAGGGTTAGGGTTAGGGTACGGCTTAGGGTACGGGTTAGGGTACGGGTGAGGTTACGGCGTAGGGTATAGTTTAGGGTTAGGGTTAGGGTTAGGGTACGGCTTAGGATACGGGTTAGGGTACGGGTGAGTGTACGGCGTAGCATATGGTTTATGGTTAGGGTTAGGGTTAGGGTACGGCTTAGGGTACGGGTTAGGGTACGGGTGAGGGTACGGCGTAGGTTATGGGTTAGGGTTAGGGTACGGCTTAGGATACGTTTTAGGGTACGGGTTAGGGTACGGTGTACAGTGTGGGTTAGGGTTAGGGTTAGTGTTAGGGTTAGGGTTACGGTACGTCTTAGGGTACGTGTTAGGGTACGGGTGAGGGTACGGCGTAGGTTATGGGTTAGGGTTAGGGTTAGGGTTAGGGTTAGGGTACGGCTTAGGATACGGGTTAGGGTACGGGTGAGGGTACGGCGTAGGTTATGGGTTACGGTTAGGGTTAGTGTTAGGGTTATGGTACGCCTTAGGTTATGGGATAGTGTACAGGTGAGGGTATGGCATAGGGTAGGGGTTAGGGTTAGGGTTAGGGTTAGGGTTAGGGTATGGCTTAGGGTACGGGTGAGGATATGGGTGAGGATACTGCGTAGGGTATTGGTTAGGGTTAGGGTACGGCTTAGGATACGGGTTAGGGTACGTGTTAGGTTATGGCGTACGGTATGGGTTAGGGTTAGGGTTAGGGTTAGGGTTAGGGTACGGCTTAGGGTACGGGTTAGGGTACGGGTGAGGTTACGGCGTAGGGTATAGTTTAGAGTTAGGGTTAGGGTTAGGGTACGGCTTAGGATACGGGTTAGGGTACGGGTGAGGGTACGGCGTAGGTTATGGGTTAGGGTTAGGGTTAGGGTTAGGGTTAGTTTTAGGGTTAGGGATTGGTTTAGGGTACGGGTTAGGATTAGCATACTTGTTCGGGTTAGGGTTTTGGTTAGGGTTAGGGTACGCGTTAGGGTTAGGGTATGGGTTAGGTTTAGGGTACACTTTAGGATTAGGGTATTTATTAAACCTATCCCACTTTCTAGATACCACTTAGCACGTAAAGGAATATTATTTGGGGTTCAGCCATGGACAAGATTTTATTCACTAGGATAAGATAAAGAATAAACACATTATAAAAAAATCACATAAGGTTTTCTTTTTAACCTGTTCCTTTAAACACTAGTGTTTAGGAAATCTAATGGAGGCAAAAGCAGTAAAGGGTAGTTTAGGTTTAGGGTTAGGGTT
Organism: Eubalaena glacialis; assembly: GCF_028564815.1. Classification (NCBI taxonomy): domain Eukaryota; kingdom Metazoa; phylum Chordata; class Mammalia; order Artiodactyla; family Balaenidae; genus Eubalaena; species Eubalaena glacialis. The sequence goes on along the minus strand of NW_026871613.1, from coordinate 25,295 downwards.
AGGGTTAGGGTAGGGCTTAGGATACGGGTGAGGGTACTGGTGAGGGTACTGCGTAGGTTATTGGTTAGGGTTAGGGTACGGCTTAGGATACGGGTTAGGATATGGGTTAGGTTACGGCGTTGGGTATGGGTGAGGGTTAGGGTTAGGGTTAGGGTAAGGCTTTGGGTACGGGTTAGGGTACGGGTGAGGGTACGGCATAGGGTAGAGCTTAGGGTCAGTTTTAGGGTTAGGGTACGGCTTAGGATACGGGTTAGGGTATGGGTGAGGGTACTGCGTAGCGTATGGGTTAGGGTTAGGGTTAGGGTTAGGGTTAGTTTTAGGGTTAGGGCTTGGTTTAGGGTATATGTTAGGATTAGCGTACGTGTTAGGGTTAGGGTTTGGGTTAGGGTTAGGGTACGCATTAGGGTTACGGTATGGGTTAGGGTTAGGGTACACGTTAGGATTAGGGTATTTATTAAACCTGTCCCACTCTCTAGATACCACTTAGCACGTAAAGGAATATTATTTAGGGTCCAGCCATGGAGAAGATTTTCGTCACTAGGATAAGATAAAGAATAAACACATTATAAAAAAATCACATTAGGATTTTCTTTTTAACCTGTTCCTTAAAACACTCGTGCTTAGGAAATCTAATGGAGGCAAAAGCAGTCAAGGGTAGTTTAGGGTTAGGGTTAGGGTTAGGGTTAGTGTTAGCGTTAGGGTACGGCTTAGGGTATGGGATAGGGTATGGGTGAGGGTACGGCATAGGGTAGGCTTTAGGGTTAGGGTTAGTGTTAGGGTTAGGGTTAGGGTATGGCTTAGGGTACGGGTGAGGGTACTGTGTAGGTCATTGGTTAGGGTTAGGTTAAGGCTTAGGATACAGGTTATTGTATGGGTTAGGGTACGGGGCAGGGTATGGGTAAGGGTTAGGGTTAGGGTTAGATTTAGGGTACGGCTTAGGGTACGGGTTAGGGTACGGGTGAGGGTACGGCATAGTGTATAGGTTAGGGTTAGGGTTAGGGTACGGCTTAGGGTACGGGTTAGGTTACGGGTGAGGGTACGGCGTAGGGTATGGGTTAGGGTTAGGGTTGGGGTTAGGGTTAGTGTTAGTGTTAGGGTTAGGGTACGGCTTAGCGTATGGGATAGGGTACGGGTGAGGGTATGGCGTAGGGTAGGGGTTAGGGTTAGGATACGGCTTAGGATACGGGTTAGGGTACGGGTTAGGGTATGGCGTAGGGTATGGGTTAGGGTTAGGGTTAGGGTTAGGGTACGGCTTAGGATACGGGTTAGGTTACGGGTGAGGGTACGGCGTAGCGTATGGGTTAGGGTTAGGGTTAGGGTTAGGGTTAGTTTTAGGGTTAGGGATTGGTTTACGGTACGGGTTAGGATTAGCGTACGTGTTAGGATTAGGTTTTGGGTTAGGGTTAGGGTACGCGTTAGGGTTAGGGTATAGGTTAGGGTTAGGGTACACGTAAGATTAGGGTATTTATTAAACCTATCCCACTCTCTAGATACCACTTAGCACGTAAAGGAATATTATTAGGGATCCAGCCATGGAGAAGATTTTAGTCACTAGGATAAGATAAAGAATAAACACATTATAAAAAAATCACATTAGGATTTTCTTTTTAACCTGTTCCTTAAAACACTAGTGCTTAGGAAATCTAATAGAGGCAAAAGCAATCAAGGGTAGTTTAGGGTTAGGGTTAGGGTTAGGGTTAGTGTTAGGGTTAGGGTACGGCTTAGGGTATGGGATAGGGTACGGGTGAGGGTACGGCGTAGGGTACGGTTTAGGGTTAGGGTTAGGGTTAGGGTTAGGGTATGGCTTAGTGTACGAGTGAGTGTACGGGTGAGGGTACTGCGTAGGGTATTGGTTAGGGTTAGGGTATGGCTTAGGATACGTGTTAGGGTACGAGTTAGGGTACGGCGTAGAGTGTGGGTTAGGGTTAGGGTTAGTGTTAGGGTTAGGGTTACGGTACGTCTTAGGGTACGTGTTAGGGTACGGGTGAGGGTACGGCGTAGGTTATGGGTTAGGGTTAGGGTTAGGGTTAGGGTTAGGGTACGGCTTAGGTTATGGGATAGGGTACAGGTGAGGGTATGGCATAGGGTATGGGTTAGGGTTAGGGTTAGGGTTAGGATTAGGGTACGGCTTAGGGTACGGGTGAGGGTATGGGTGAGGATACTGCGTAGGGTATTGTTTAGGGTTACGGTACGTCTTAGGATACGGGTTAGCGTACGGGTGAGGGTACGGCGTAAGTTATGGGTTAGGGTTAGGTTTAGGGTTAGCGTTAGGGTTATGGTACGGCTTAGGTTATGGGATAGGGTACAGGTGAGGGTATGGCATAGGGTAGAGTTTAGGGTTAGGGTTAGGGTTAGAGTTAGGGTTAGGGTACGGCTTAGGGTACGGGTGAGGGTATGGGTGAGGATACTGCATAGGGTATTGGTTAGGGTTAGGGTATGGCTTAGGATACGTGTTAGGGTACGGGTTAGGGTATGGCGTAGAGTGTGGGTTAGGGTTAGGGTTAGTGTTAGGGTTAGGGTTACGGTACGTCCTAGGGTACGTGTTAGGGTACGGGTGAGGGTATGGCGTAGGTTATGGGTTAGGGTTAGGGTTAGGGTTAGGGTTAGGGTACGGCTTAGGATACGGGTTAATGTACGGGTGAGGGTACGGCGTAGGTTATGGGTTAGGGTTAGGGTTAGTGTTAGGGTTATGGTACGGCTTAGGTTATGGGATAGGGTACAGGTGAGGGTATGGCATAGGTTAGGGGTTAGGGTTAGGGTTAGGTTTAGGGTTAGGGTACGGCTTCGGGTACGGGTGAGGGTATGGGTGAGGATACTGCGTAGGGTATTGGTTAGGGTTAGGGTACGGCTTAGGATACGGGTTAGGGTACGTGTTAGGGTATGGCGTACGGTATGGGTTAGGGTTACGGTTAGGGTTAGGGTTAGGGTTAGGGTACGGCTTAGGGTACGGGTTAGGGTACGTGTGAGGTTACGGCGTAGGGTATAGTTTAGGGTTAGGGTTAGGGTTAGGGTACGGCTTAGGATACGGGTTAGGGTATGGGTGAGGTTACGGCGTAGGGTATAGTTTAGGGTTAGGGTTAGGGTTAGGGTACGGCTTAGGATACGGGTTAGGGTACGGGTGAGGGTACGGCGTAGCGTATGGTTTAGGGTTAGGGTTAGGGTTAGGGTACGGCTTAGGGTACGGGTTAGGGTACGGGTGAGGGTATGGCGTAGTGTATAGGTTAGGGTTAGGGTTAGGGTACGGCTTAGGGTACGGGTGAGGGTACGGGTGAGGGTACTGCGTAGGGTATTGGTTAGGGTTAGGATACGGCTTAGGATACGGGTTAGGGTACGGGTTAGGGTATGGCGTAGGGTATGGGTTAGGGTTAGGGTTAGGGTTAGGGTTAGGGTACGGCTTAGGATACGGGTTAGGTTACGGGTGAGGGTACGGCGTAGCGTATGGGTTAGGGTTAGGGTTAGGGTTAGTTTTAGGGTTAGGGATTGGTTTAGGGTACGGGTTAGGATTAGCGTACGTGTTAGGATTAGGTTTTGGGTTAGGGTTAGGGTACGCGTTAGGGTTAGGGTATAGGTTAGTGTTAGGGTACACGTTAGGATTAGGGTATTTATTAAACCTATCCCACTCTCTAGATACCACTTAGCACGTAAAGGAATGTTATTAGGGATCCAGCCATGGAGAAGATTTTAGTCACTAGGATAAGATAAAGAATAAACACATTATAAAAAAATCACATGAGGATTTTCTTTTTAACCTGTTCCTTAAAACACTAGTGTTTAGGAAATCTAATGGAGGCAAAAGCAGTAAAGGGTAGTTTAGGGTTAGGGTTAGGGTTAGGGTTAGGGTAGGGCTTAGGATACGGGTGAGGGTACTGGTGAGGGTACTGCGTAGGTTATTGGTTAGGGTTAGGGTACGGCTTAGGATACGGGTTAGGATATGGTTTAGGTTACGGCGTTGGGTATGGGTGAGGGTTAGGGTTAGGGTTAGGGTAAGGCTTTGGGTACGGGTTAGGGTACGGGTGAGGGTACGGCGTAGGGTAGAGGTTAGGGTTAGGTTTAGGGTTAGGGTACGGCTTAGGATACGGGTTAGGGTATGGGTGAGGGTACGGCGTAGCGTATGGGTTAGGGTTAGGGTTAGGGTTAGGGTTAGTTTTAGGGTTAGGGATTGGTTTAGGGTACGGGTTAGGATTAGCGTACGTGTTAGGGTTAGGGTTTGGGTTAGGGTTAGGGTACGCATTAGGGTTAGGGTGTGGGTTAGGGTTAGGGTACACGTTAGGATTAGGGTATTTATTAAACCTATCCCACTCTCTAGATACCACTTAGCACGTAAAGGTTTATTATTTGGGGTCCAGCCATGGAGAAGATTTTCGTCACTAGGATAAGATAAAGAATAAACACATTATAAAAAAATCACATTAGGATTTTCTTTTTAACCTGTTCCTTAAAACACTAGTGCTTAGGAAATCTAATGGAGGCAAAAGCAGTCAAGGGTAGTTTAGGGTTAGGGTTAGGGTTAGGGTTAGTGTTAGGGTTAGGGTACGGCTTAGGGTATGGGATAGGGTATGGGTGAGGGTACGGCATAGGGTAGGGTTTAGGGTTAGGGTTAGTGTTAGGGTTAGGGTTAGGGTATGGCTTAAGGTACGGGTGAGGGTACTGTGTAGGTCATTGGATAGGGTTAAGTTAAGGCTTAGGATACAGGTTACTGTATGGGTTATGTTACGGCGCAGGGTATGGGTAAGGGTTAGGGTTAGGGTTAGGGTTAGAGTTAGGGTACGGCTTAGGGTACGGGTTAGGGTACGGGTGAGGGTACGGCGTAGTGTATAGGTTAGGGTTAGGGTTAGGGTACGGCTTAGGGTACGGGTTAAGTTACGGGTGAGAGTACGGCGTAGGGTATGGGTTAGGGTTAGGGTTAGGGTTAGTGTTACTATTAGGGTTAGGGTACGGCTTAGCGTATGGGATAGGGTACGGGTGAGGGTACGGCGTAGGGTAGGGGTTAGGGTTAGAGTTAGGGTTAGGGTTGGGGTTAGGGTACGGCTTAGGGTACGGGTGAGGGTACGGGTGAGGGTACTGCGTAGGGTATTGGTTAGGGTTAGGATACGGCTTAGGATACGGGTTAGGGTAGGGGTTAGGGTATGGCGTAGCGTATGGGTTAGGGTTAGGGTTACGGTTAGGGTTAGGGTTAGGGTACGGCTTAGGATACGGGTTAGGGTACGGGTGAGGGTACGGCGTAGCGTATGGGTTAGGGTTAGGGTTAGGGTACGTCTTAGGGTACGGGTGAGGGTACGGGTGAGGGTACGGCGTAGGGTAAGGGTTAGGGTTAGGGTTAGGGTTAGGGTTAGTTTTAGGGTTAGGGATTGGTTTAGGGTACGGGTTAGGATTAGCGTACGTGTTAGGGTTAGGTTTTGGGTTAGGGTTAGGGTACGCGTTAGGGTTAGTGTATGGGTTAGGGTTAGGGTACACGTTAGGATTAGGGTATTTATTAAACCTATCCCACTCTCTAGATACCACGTAGCACGTAAAGGAATATTATTAGGGATCCAGCCATGGAGAAGATTTTAGTCACTAGGATAAGATAAAGAATAAACACACTATAAAAAAATCACATTAGGATTTTCTTTTTAACCTGTTCCTTAAAACACTAGTGCTTAGGAAATCTAATAGAGGCAAAAGCAATCAAGGGTAGTTTAGGGTTAGGGTTAGGGTTAGGGTTAGTGTTAGGGTTAGGGTACGGCTTAGGGTATGGGATAGGGTACGGGTGAGGGTACGGCGTAGGGTAGGGGTTAGGGTTAGGGTTAGGGTTAGGGTACGGCTTAGGTTACGGGTTAGGGTATGGGTGAGGATACTGCGTAGGGTATTGGTTAGGGTTAGGGTACGGCTTAGGATACGGGTTAGGGTATGTGTTAGGGTATGGCGTACGGTATGGGTTAGGGTTAGGGTTAGGTTTAGGTTTAGGGTTAGGGTACGGCTTAGGGTACGGGTTAGTATACGGGTGAGGTTACGGCGTAGGGTATAGTTTAGAATTAGGGTTAGGGTTAGGGTACGGCTTAGGATACGGGTTAGGGTACGGGTGAGGGTACGGCGTAGCGTATGGTTTAGGGTTAGGGTTAGGGTTAGGGTACGGCTTAGGGTACGGGTTAGGGTACGGGTGAGGGTACGGCGTAGGTTATGGGTTAGGGTTAGGGTTAGGGTTAGGTTTAGTTTTAGGGTTAGGGATTGGTTTAGGGTACGGGTTAGGATTAGCATACTTGTTCGGGTTAGTGTTTTGGTTAGGGTTAGGGTACGCGTTAGGGTTAGGGTATGGGTTAGGTTTAGGGTACACTTTAGGATTAGGGTATTTATTAAACCTATCCCACTCTCTAGATACCACTTAGCACGTAAAGGAATATTATTTGGGGTTCAGCCATGGAGAAGTTTTTAGTCACTAGGATAAGATAAAGAATAAACACATTATAAAAAAATCACATAAGGTTTTCTTTTTAACCTGTTCCTTAAAACACTAGTGTTTAGGAAATCTAATGGAGGCAAAAGCAGTAAAGGGTAGTTTAGGGTTAGGGTTAGGGTTAGGGTTAGGGTAGGGCTTAGGATACGGGTGAGGGTACTGGTGAGGGTACTGCGTAGGTTATTGGTTAGGGTTAGGGTACGGCTTAGGATACGGGTTAGGATATGGGTTAGGTTATGGCGTTGGGTATGGGTGAGGGTTAGGGTTAGGGTTAGGGTAAGGCTTTGGGTACGGGTTAGGGTACGGGTGAGGGTACGGCGTAGGGTAGAGGTTAGGGTTAGGTTTAGGGTTAGGGTACGGCTTAGGATACGGTTTAGGGTATGGGTGAGGGTACGGCGTAGCGTATGGGTTAGGGTTAGTGTTAGGGTTAGGGTTAGTTTTAGGGTTAGGGCTTGGTTTAGGGTACAGGTTAGGATTAGCGTACGTGTTAGGGTTAGGGTTTGGGTTAGGGTTAGGGTACGCATTAGGGTTAGGGTGTGGGTTAGGGTTAGGGTACACGTTAGGATTAGGGTATTTATTAAACCTATCCCACTCTCTAGATACCACTTAGCACGTAAAGGAATATTATTTAGGGTCCAGCCATGGAGAAGATTTTCGTCACTAGGATAAGATAAAGAATAAACACATTATAAAAAAATCACATTAGGATTTTCTTTTTAACCTGTTCCTTAAAACACTAGTGCTTAGGAAATCTAATGGAGGCAAAAGCAGTCAAGGGTAGTTTAGGGTTAGGGTTAGGGTTAGGGTTAGTGTTAGGGTTAGGGTACGGCTTAGGGTATGGGATAGGGTATGGGTGAGGGTACGGCATAGGGTAGGGTTTAGGGTTAGGGTTAGTGTTAGGGTTAGGGTTAGGGTATGGCTTAGGGTACGGGTGAGGGTACCGTGTAGGTCATTGGTTAGGGTTAGGTTAAGGCTTAGGATACAGGTTATTGTATGGGTTAGGGTATGGCGCAGGGTATGGGTAAGGGTTAGGGTTAGGGTTAGGGTTAGAGTTAGGGTACGGCTTAAGGTACGGGTTAGGGTACGGGTGAGGGTACGGCATAGTGTATAGGTTAGGGTTAGGGTTAGGGTACGGCTTAGGGTACGGGTTAGGTTACGGGTGAGGGTACGGCATAGGGTATGGGTTATGGTTAGGGTTAGGGTTAGGGTTAGTGTTAGTGTTAGGGTTAGGGTACGGCTTAGCGTATGGGATAGGGTACGGGTGAGGGTACGGCGTAGGTTATGGGTTAGGGTTAGGGTTAGTGTTAGGGTTATGGTACGGCTTAAGTTATGGGATAGGGTACAGGTGAGGGTATGGCATAGGGTAGGGTTTAGAGTTAGGGTTAGGGTTAGGGTTAGGGTACGGCTTAGGGTACGGGTGAGGGTATGGGTGAGGATACTGCATAGGGTATTGGTTAGGGTTAGGGTACGGCTTAGGATATGGGTTAGGGTACATGTTAGGGTATGGCGTACGGTATGGGTTAGGGTTAGGGTTAGGGTTAGGTTTAGGGTACGGCTTAGGGTACGGGTTAGGGTACAAGTGAGGGTATGGCGTAGTGTATAGGTTAGGGTTAGGGTTAGGGTTAGGGTACGGCTTAGGGTACGGGTTAGGGTACGGGTGAGGTTACGGCGTAGGGTATAGTTTAGGGTTAGGGTTAGGGTTAGGGTACGGCTTAGGATACGGGTTAGGGTACGGGTGAGGGTACGGCATAGCGTGTGGTTTAGGGTTAGGGTTAGGGTTAGGGTACGGCTTAGGATACGGGTTAGGGTACGGGTGAGGGTACGGTGTAGGTTATGGGTTAGGGTTAGGTTTAGGGTTAGGGTTAGTTTTAGGGTTAGGGATTGGTTTAGGGTACGGGTTAGGATTAGCATACGTGTTCGGGTTAGGGTTTTGGTTAGGGTTAGGGTACGCGTTAGGGTTAGGGTATGCGTTAGGTTTAGGGTACACTTTAGGATTAGGGTATTTATTAAACCTATCCCACTCTCTAGATACCACTTAGCACGTAAAGGAATATTATTTGGGGTTCAGCCATGGAGAAGATTTTAGTCACTAGGATAAGATAAAGAATAAACACATTATAAAAAAATCACATAAGGTTTTCTTTTTAACCTGTTCCTTAAAACACTAGAGTTTAGGAAATCTAATGGAGGCAAAAGCAGTAAAGGGTAGTTTAGGGTTAGGGTTAGGGTTAGGGTTAGGGTAGGGCTTAGGATACGGGTGAGGGTACTGGTGAGGGTACTGCGTAGGTTATTGGTTAGGGTTAGGGTACGGCTTAGGATACGGGTTAGGATATGGGTTAGGTTACGGCGTTGGGTATGGGTGAGGGTTAGGGTTAGGGTTAGGGTAAGGCTTTGGGTACGGGTTAGGGTACGGGTGAGGGTACGGCGTAGGGCAGAGGTTAGGGTTAGGTTTAGGATTAGGGTACGGCTTAGGATACGGGTTAGGGTATGGGTGAGGGTACGGCGTAGCGTATGGGTTAGGGTTAGGGTTAGGGTTAGGGTTAGTTTTAGGGTTAGGGATTGGTTTAGGGTAAGGGTTTGGATTAGCGTACGTGTTAGGGTTAGGGTTTGGGTTAGGGTTAGGGTACGCATTAGGGTTAGGGTGTGGGTTAGGGTTAGGGTACACGTTAGGATTAGGGTATTTATTAAACCTATCCCACTCTCTAGATACCACTTAGCACGTAAAGGAATATTATTTAGGGTCCAGCCATGGAAAAGATTTTAGTCACTAGGATAAGATAAAGAATAAACACATTATAAAAAAATCACATTAGGATTTTCTTTTTAACCTGTTCCTTAAAACACTAGTGCTTAGGAAATCCAATGGAGGCAAAAGCAGTCAAGGGTAGTTTAGGGTTAGGGTTAGGGTTAGGGTTAGTGTTAGGGTTAGGGTACGGCTTAGGGTATGGGATAGGGTATGGGTGAGGGTACGGCATAGGGTAGGGTTTAGGGTTAGGGTTAGTGTTAGGGTTAGGGTTAGGGTATGGCTTAGGGTACGGGTGAGGGTACTGTGTAGGTCATTGGTTAGGGTTAGGTTAAGGCTTAGGATACAGGTTATTGTATGGGTTAGGGTACGGCGCAGGGTATGGGTAAGGGTTAGGGTTAGGGTTAGGGTTAGAGTTAGGGTACGGCTTAGGGTACGGGTTAGGGTACGGGTGAGGATACGGCGTAGTGTATAGGTTAGGGGTTAGGGTTAGGGTACGGCTTAGGGTACGGGTTAGGGTACGGGTTAGGGTTAGGGTTAGGGTTAGGGTTAGGGTTAGGGTATGGCTTAGGGTACGGGTGAGGGTACGGGTGAGGGTACTGCGTAGGGTATTGGTTAGGGTTAGGGTACGGCTTAGGATACGTGTTAGGGTACGGGTTAGGGTACGGCGTAGAGTGTGGGTTAGGGTTAGGGTTAGTGTTAGGGTTAGGGTTACGGTACGTCTTATGTTACGTGTTAGGGTACGGGTGAGGGTACGGCGTAGGTTATGGGTTAGGGTTAGGGTTAGGGTTAGGGTTAGGGTACGGCTTAGGATACGGGTTAGGGTACGGGTTTGGGTACGGCGTAGGTTATGGGTTAGGGTTAGGGTTAGTGTTAGGGTTATGGTACGGCTTAGGTTATGGGATAGGGTACAGGTGAGGGTATGGCATAGGGTAGGGGTTAGGGTTAGGGTTAGGGTTAGGGTTAGGGTTAGGGTACGGCTTAGGGTACGGGTTAGGGTATGGGTGAGGATACTGCGTAGGTTATTGGTTAGGGTTAGGGTACGGCTTAGGATACGGGTTAGGGTACGTGTTAGGGTATGGCGTACGGTATGGGTTAGGGTTAGGGTTAGGGTTAGGGTTAGGGTACGGCTTAGGGTACGGGTTACGGTACGGGTGAGGTTACGGCGTAGGGTATAGTTTAGAGTTAGGGTTAGGGTAAGGGTACGGCTTAGGATACGGGTTAGGGTACGGGTGAGGGTACGGCGTAGCGTATGGTTTAGGGTTAGAGTTAGGGTTAGGGTACGGCTTAGGGTACGGGTTAGGGTACGGGTGAGGGTACGGCGTAGTGTATAGGTTAGGGTTAGGGTTAGGGTACGGCTTAGGGTACGGGTTAGGTTACGGGTGAGAGTACGGCATAGGGTATGGGTTAGGGTTAGGGTTAGGGTTAGTGTTACTGTTAGGGTTAGGGTACGGCTTAGCGTATGGGATAGGGTACGGGTGAGGGTACGGCGTAGGGTAGGGGTTAGGGTTAGAGTTAGGGTTAGGGTTGGGGTTAGGGTACGGCTTAGGGTACGGGTGAGGGTACGGGTGAGGGTACTGCGTAGGGTATTGGTTAGGGTTAGGATACGGCTTAGGATACGGGTTAGGGTACGGGTTAGGGTATGGCGTAGGGTATGGGTTAGGGTTAGGGTTACGTTTAGGGTTAGGGTTAGGGTACGGCTTAGGATACGGGTTAGGGTACGGGTGAGGGTACGGCGTAGCGTATGGGTTAGGGTTAGGGTTAGGGTACGTTTTAGGGTACGGGTGAGGGTACGGGTGAGGGTACGGCGTAGGGTAAGGGTTAGGGTTAGGGTTAGGGTTAGGGTTAGTTTTAGGGTTAGGGATTGGTTTAGGGTACGGGTTAGGATTAGCGTACGTGTTAGGGTTAGGTTTTGGGTTAGGGTTAGGGTACGCGTTAGGGTTAGGGTATGGTTTAGGGTTAGGGTACACGTTAGGATTAGGGTATTTATTAAACCTATCCCACTCTCTAGATACCACTTAGCACGTAAAGGAATATTATTAGGGATCCAGCCATGGAGAAGATTTTAGTCACTAGGATAAGATAAAGAATAAACACATTATAAAAAAATCACATTAGGATTTTCTTTTTAACCTGTTCCTTAAAACACTAGTGCTTAGGAAATCTAATAGAGGCAAAAGCAATCAAGGGTAGTTTAGGGTTAGGGTTAGGGTTAGGGGTAGTCTTAGGGTTAGGGTTAGGGTATGGCTTAGGGTACGGGTGAGGGTACGGGTGAGGGTACTGCGTAGGGTATTGGTTTGGGTTAGGGTACGGCTTAGGATACGTGTTAGGGTACGGGTTAGGGTACGGCGTAGAGTGTTGGTTAGGGTTAGGGTTAGTGTTAGGGTTAGGGTTAGGGTATGGCTTAGGGTACGGGTGAGGGTACTGTGTAGGTCATTGGTTAGGGTTAGGTTAAGGCTTAGGATACAGGTTATTGTATGGGTTAGGGTACGGCGCAGGGTATGGGTAAGGGTTAGGGTTAGGGTTAGGGTTAGAGTTAGGGTACGGCTTAGGGTACGGGTTAGGGTACGGGTGAGGGTACGGCGTAGTGTATAGGTTAGGGTTAGGGTTAGGGTACGGCTTAGGGTACGGGTTAGGTTACGGGTGAGGGTACGGTGTAGGGTATGGGTTAGGGTTAGGGTTAGGGTACGTCTTAGGGTACGGGTTAGGGTACGGGTGAGGGTACGGCGTAGGGTAAGGGTTAGGGTTAGGGTTAGGGTTAGTTTTAGGGTTAGGGATTGGTTTCGGGTACGGGTTAGGATTAGCCTACGTGTTAGGGTTAGGTTTTGGGTTAGGGTTAGGGTACGCGTTAGGGTTAGTGTATGGGTTAGGGTTAGGGTACACGTTAGGATTAGGGTATTTATTAAACCTATCCCACTCTCTACATACCACGTAGCACGTAAAGGAATATTATTAGGGATCCAGCCATGGAGAAGATTTTAGTCACTAGGATAAGATAAAGAATAAACACACTATAAAAAAATCACATTAGGATTTTCTTTTTAACCTGTTCCTTAAAACACTAGTGCTTAGGAAATCTAATAGAGGCAAAAGCAATCAAGGGTAGTTTAGGGTTAGGGTTAGGGTTAGGGTTAGTGTTAGGGTTAGGGTACGGCTTAGGGTATGGGATAGGGTACGGGTGAGGGTACGGCGTAGGGTAGGGGTTAGGGTTAGGGTTAGGGTTAGGGTACGGCTTAGGTTACGTGTTAGGGTATGGGTGAGGATACTGCGTAGGGTATTGGTTAGGGTTAGGGTACGGCTTAGGATACGGGTTAGGGTACGTGTTAGGGTATGGCGTACGGTATGGTTTAGGGTTAGGGTTAGGGTTAGGTTTAGGGTTAGGGTACGGCTTAGGGTACGGGTTAGGGTACGGGTGAGGTTATGGCGTAGGGTATAGTTTAGAATTAGGGTTAGGGTTAGGGTACGGCTTAGGATACGGGTTAGGGTACGGGTGAGGGTACGGCGTAGCGTATGGTTTAGGGTTAGGGTTAGGGTTAGGGTACGGCTTAGGGTACGGGTTAGGGCACGGGTGAGGGTACGGCATAGTGTATAGGTTAGGGTTAGGGTTAGGGTACGGCTTAGGGTACGGGTTAGGTTACGGGTGAGGGTACGGCATAGGGTATGGGTTAGGGTTAGGGTTAGGGTTAGGGTTAGTGTTAGTGTTAGGGTTAGGGTACGGCTTAGCGTATGGGATAGGGTACGGGTGAGGGTACGGCGTAGGTTATGGGTTAGGGTTAGGGTTAGTGTTAGGGTTATGGTACGGCTTAAGTTATGGGATAGGGTACAGGTGAGGGTATGGCATAGGGTAGGGTTTAGAGTTAGGGTTAGGGTTAGGGTTAGGGTACGGCTTAGGGTACGGGTGAGGGTATGGGTGAGGATACTGCATAGGGTATTGGTTAGGGTTAGGGTACGGCTTAGGATATGGGTTAGGGTACATGTTAGGGTATGGCGTACGGTATGGGTTAGGGTTAGGGTTAGGGTTAGGTTTAGGGTACGGCTTAGGGTACGGGTTAGGGTACAAGTGAGGGTATGGCGTAGTGTATAGGTTAGGGTTAGGGTTAGGGTTAGGGTACGGCTTAGGGTACGGGTTAGGGTACGGGTGAGGTTACGGCGTAGGGTATAGTTTAGGGTTAGGGTTAGGGTTAGGGTACGGCTTAGGATACGGGTTAGGGTACGGGTGAGGGTACGGCATAGCGTATGGTTTAGGGTTAGGGTTAGGGTTAGGGTACGGCTTAGGATACGGGTTAGGGTACGGGTGAGGGTACGGTGTAGGTTATGGGTTAGGGTTAGGTTTAGGGTTAGGGTTAGTTTTAGGGTTAGGGATTGGTTTAGGGTACGGGTTAGGATTAGCATACGTGTTCGGGTTAGGGTTTTGGTTAGGGTTAGGGTACGCGTTAGGGTTAGGGGTATGCGTTAGGTTTAGGGTACACTTTAGGATTAGGGTATTTATTAAACCTATCCCACTCTCTAGATACCACTTAGCACGTAAAGGAATATTATTTGGGGTTCAGCCATGGAGAAGATTTTAGTCACTAGGATAAGATAAAGAATAAACACATTATAAAAAAAATCACATAAGGTTTTCTTTTTAACCTGTTCCTTAAAACACTAGAGTTTAGGAAATCTAATGGAGGCAAAAGCAGTAAAGGGTAGTTTAGGGTTAGGGTTAGGGTTAGGGTTAGGGTAGGGCTTAGGATACGGGTGAGGGTACTGGTGAGGGTACTGCGTAGGTTATTGGTTAGGGTTAGGGTACGGCTTAGGATACGGGTTAGGATATGGGTTAGGTTACGGCGTTGGGTATGGGTGAGGGTTAGGGTTAGGGTTAGGGTAAGGCTTTGGGTACGGGTTAGGGTACGGGTGAGGGTACGGCGTAGGGCAGAGGTTAGGGTTAGGTTTAGGATTAGGGTACGGCTTAGGATACGGGTTAGGGTATGGGGTGAGGGTACGGCGTAGCGTATGGGTTAGGGTTAGGGTTAGGGTTAGGGTTAGTTTTAGGGTTAGGGATTGGTTTAGGGTAAGGGTTTGGATTAGGCGTACGTGTTAGGGTTAGGGTTTGGGGTTAGGGTTAGGGTACGCATTAGGGTTAGGGTGTGGGTTAGGGTTAGGGTACACGTTAGGATTAGGGTATTTATTAAACCTATCCCACTCTCTAGATACCACTTAGCACGTAAAGGAATATTATTTAGGGTCCAGCCATGGAAAAGATTTTAGTCACTAGGATAAGATAAAGAATAAACACATTATAAAAAAATCACATTAGGATTTTCTTTTTAACCTGGTTCCTTAAAACACTAGTGCTTAGGAAATCCAATGGAGGCAAAAGCAGTCAAGGGTAGTTTAGGGTTAGGGTTAGGGTTAGGGTTAGTGTTAGGGTTAGGGTACGGCTTAGGGTATGGGATAGGGTATGGGTGAGGGGTACGGCATAGGGTAGGGTTTAGGGTTAGGGTTAGTGTTAGGGTTAGGGTTAGGGTATGGCTTAGGGGTACGGGGTGAGGGTACTGTGTAGGTCATTGGTTAGGGTTAGGTTAAGGCTTAGGATACAGGTTATTGTATGGGTTAGGGTACGGCGCAGGGTATGGGTAAGGGTTAGGGTTAGGGTTAGGGTTAGAGTTAGGGTACGGCTTAGGGTACGGCTTAGGGTACGGGTGAGGATACGGCGTAGTGTATAGGTTAGGGTTAGGGTTAGGGTACGGCTTAGGGTACGGGTTAGGGTACGGGTTAGGGTTAGGGTTAGGGTTAGGGTTAGGGTTAGAGGGTATGGCTTAGGGTACGGGTGAGGGTACGGGTGAGGGTACTGCGTAGGGTATTGGTTAGGGTTAGGGGTACGGCTTAGGATACGTGTTAGGGTACGGGGTTAGGGTACGGGCGTAGAGTGTGGTTAGGGTTAGGGTTAGGGTTAGGGTTAGGGTTAGCGGTTACGGTACGTCTTATGTTACGTGTTAGGGTACGGGTGAGGGTAGGTACGGCTTAGGTTATTATGGGTTAGGGTTAGGGTAGGGTTAGGGTTAGGGTACGGCTTAGGATACGGGTTAGGGTACGGGTTTGGGTACGGCGTAGGTTATGGGTTAGGGTTAGGGTTAGTGTTAGGGTTATGGTACGGCTTAGGGTTATGGGATAGGGTACAGGTGAGGGTCTATGGCATAGGGTAGGGGTTAGGGTTAGGGTTAGTGGTTAGGGTTAGGGTTAGGGTACGGCTTAGGGTACGGGTTAGGGTATGGGTGAGGATACTGCGTAGGTTATTGGTTAGGGTTAGGGTACGGCTTAGGATACGGGTTAGGGTACGTGTTAGGGTATGGCGTACGGTATGGGTTAGGGTTAGGGTTAGGGTTAGGGTTAGGGTACGGCTTAGGGTACGGGTTACGGTACGGGTGAGGTTACGGCGTAGGGTATAGTTTAGAGTTAGGGTTAGGGTAAGGGTACGGCTTAGGATACGGGTTAGGGTACGGGTGAGGGTACGGCGTAGCGTATGGTTTAGGGTTAGGGTTAGGGTTAGGGTACGGCTTAGGGTACGGGTTAGGGTACGGGTGAGGGTACGGCGTAGTGTATAGCGGCTTAGGGTACGGGTTAGGTTACGGGTGAGAGTACGGCATAGGGTATGGGTTAGGGTTAGGGTTAGGGTTAGTGTTACTGTTAGGGTTAGGGTACGGCTTAGCGTATGGGATAGGGTACGGGTGAGGGTACGGCGTAGGGTAGGGGTTAGGGTTAGAGTTAGGGTTAGGGTTGGGGTTAGGGTACGGCTTAGGGTACGGGTGAGGGTACGGGTGAGGGTACTGCGTAGGGTATTGGTTAGGGTTAGGATACGGCTTAGGATACGGGTTAGGGTACGGGTTAGGGTATGGCGTAGGGTATGGGTTAGGGTTAGGGTTACGGTTAGGGTTAGGGTTAGGGTACGGCTTAGGATACGGGTTAGGGTACGGGTGAGGGTACGGCGTAGCGTATGGGTTAGGGTTAGGGTTAGGGTACGTTTTAGGGTACGGGTGAGGGTACGGGTGAGGGTACGGCGTAGGGTAAGGGTTAGGGTTAGGGTTAGGGTTAGGGTTAGTTTTAGGGTTAGGGATTGGTTTAGGGTACGGGTTAGGATTAGCGTACGTGTTAGGGTTAGGTTTTGGGTTAGGGTTAGGGTACGCGTTAGGGTTAGGGTATGGTTTAGGGTTAGGGTACACGTTAGGATTAGGGTATTTATTAAACCTATCCCACTCTCTAGATACCACTTAGCACGTAAAGGAATATTATTAGGGATCCAGCCATGGAGAAGATTTTAGTCACTAGGATAAGATAAAGAATAAACACATTATAAAAAAATCACATTAGGATTTTCTTTTTAACCTGTTCCTTAAAACACTAGTGCTTAGGAAATCTAATAGAGGCAAAAGCAATCAAGGGTAGTTTAGGGTTAGGGTTAGGGTTAGGGGTAGTCTTAGGGTTAGGGTTAGGGTATGGCTTAGGGTACGGGTGAGGGTACGGGTGAGGGTACTGCGTAGGGTATTGGTTTGGGTTAGGGTACGGCTTAGGATACGTGTTAGGGTACGGGTTAGGGTACGGCGTAGAGTGTTGGTTAGGGTTAGGGTTAGTGTTAGGGTTAGGGTTAGGGTATGGCTTAGGGTACGGGTGAGGGTACTGTGTAGGTCATTGGT
The DNA here is from genome assembly GCF_028564815.1 of Eubalaena glacialis. Lineage (NCBI taxonomy): Eukaryota > Metazoa > Chordata > Mammalia > Artiodactyla > Balaenidae > Eubalaena > Eubalaena glacialis. The sequence goes on along the minus strand of NW_026871613.1, from coordinate 8,446 downwards.
TAGGGTTAGGTTAAGGCTTAGGATACAGGTTATTGTATGGGTTAGGGTACGGCGCAGGGTATGGGTAAGGGTTAGGGTTAGGGTTAGGGTTAGAGTTAGGGTACGGCTTAGGGTACGGGTTAGGGTACGGGTGAGGGTACGGCGTAGTGTATAGGTTAGGGTTAGGGTTAGGGTACGGCTTAGGGTACGGGTTAGGTTACGGGTGAGGGTACGGTGTAGGGTATGGGTTAGGGTTAGGGTTAGGGTACGTCTTAGGGTACGGGTTAGGGTACGGGTGAGGGTACGGCGTAGGGTAAGGGTTAGGGTTAGGGTTAGGGTTAGTTTTAGGGTTAGGGATTGGTTTCGGGTACGGGTTAGGATTAGCGTACGTGTTAGGGTTAGGTTTTGGGTTAGGGTTAGGGTACGCGTTAGGGTTAGTGTATGGGTTAGGGTTAGGGTACACGTTAGGATTAGGGTATTTATTAAACCTATCCCACTCTCTAGATACCACGTAGCACGTAAAGGAATATTATTAGGGATCCAGCCATGGAGAAGATTTTAGTCACTAGGATAAGATAAAGAATAAACACACTATAAAAAAATCACATTAGGATTTTCTTTTTAACCTGTTCCTTAAAACACTAGTGCTTAGGAAATCTAATAGAGGCAAAAGCAATCAAGGGTAGTTTAGGGTTAGGGTTAGGGTTAGGGTTAGTGTTAGGGTTAGGGTACGGCTTAGGGTATGGGATAGGGTACGGGTGAGGGTACGGCGTAGGGTAGGGGTTAGGGTTAGGGTTAGGGTTAGGGTACGGCTTAGGTTACGTGTTAGGGTATGGGTGAGGATACTGCGTAGGGTATTGGTTAGGGTTAGGGTACGGCTTAGGATACGGGTTAGGGTACGTGTTAGGGTATGGCGTACGGTATGGTTTAGGGTTAGGGTTAGGGTTAGGTTTAGGGTTAGGGTACGGCTTAGGGTACGGGTTAGGGTACGGGTGAGGTTATGGCGTAGGGTATAGTTTAGAATTAGGGTTAGGGTTAGGGTACGGCTTAGGATACGGGTTAGGGTACGGGTGAGGGTACGGCGTAGCGTATGGTTTAGGGTTAGGGTTAGGGTTAGGGTACGGCTTAGGGTACGGGTTAGGGCACGGGTGAGGGTACGGCATAGTGTATAGGTTAGGGTTAGGGTTAGGGTACGGCTTAGGGTACGGGTTAGGTTACGGGTGAGGGTACGGCATAGGGTATGGGTTAGGGTTAGGGTTAGGGTTAGGGTTAGTGTTAGTGTTAGGGTTAGGGTACGGCTTAGCGTATGGGATAGGGTACGGGTGAGGGTACGGCGTAGGTTATGGGTTAGGGTTAGGGTTAGTGTTAGGGTTATGGTACGGCTTAAGTTATGGGATAGCTTACAGGTGAGGGTATGGCATAGGGTAGGGTTTAGAGTTAGGGTTAGGGTTAGGGTTAGGGTACGGCTTAGGGTACGGGTGAGGGTATGGGTGAGGATACTGCATAGGGTATTGGTTAGGGTTAGGGTACGGCTTAGGATATGGGTTAGGGTACATGTTAGGGTATGGCGTACGGTATGGGTTAGGGTTAGGGTTAGGTTAGGTTAGGGTACGGCTTAGGGTACGGGTTAGGGTACAAGTGAGGGTATGGCGTAGTGTATAGGTTAGGGTTAGGGTTAGGGTTAGGGTACGGCTTAGGGTACGGGTTAGGGTACGGGTGAGGTTACGGCGTAGGGTATAGTTTAGGGTTAGGGTTAGGGTTAGGGTACGGCTTAGGATACGGGTTAGGGTACGGGTGAGGGTACGGCATAGCGTATGGTTTAGGGTTAGGGTTAGGGTTAGGGTACGGCTTAGGATACGGGTTAGGGTACGGGTGAGGGTACGGTGTAGGTTATGGGTTAGGGTTAGGTTTAGGGTTAGGGTTAGTTTTAGGGTTAGGGATTGGTTTAGGGTACGGGTTAGGATTAGCATACGTGTTCGGGTTAGGGTTTTGGTTAGGGTTAGGGTACGCGTTAGGGTTAGGGTATGCGTTAGGTTTAGGGTACACTTTAGGATTAGGGTATTTATTAAACCTATCCCACTCTCTAGATACCACTTAGCACGTAAAGGAATATTATTTGGGGTTCAGCCATGGAGAAGATTTTAGTCACTAGGATAAGATAAAGAATAAACACATTATAAAAAAATCACATAAGGTTTTCTTTTTAACCTGTTCCTTAAAACACTAGAGTTTAGGAAATCTAATGGAGGCAAAAGCAGTAAAGGGTAGTTTAGGGTTAGGGTTAGGGTTAGGGTTAGGGTAGGGCTTAGGATACGGGTGAGGGTACTGGTGAGGGTACTGCGTAGGTTATTGGTTAGGGTTAGGGTACGGCTTAGGATACGGGTTAGGATATGGGTTAGGTTACGGCGTTGGGTATGGGTGAGGGTTAGGGTTAGGGTTAGGGTAAGGCTTTGGGTACGGGTTAGGGTACGGGTGAGGGTACGGCGTAGGGCAGAGGTTAGGGTTAGGTTTAGGATTAGGGTACGGCTTAGGATACGGGTTAGGGTATGGGTGAGGGTACGGCGTAGCGTATGGGTTAGGGTTAGGGTTAGGGTTAGGGTTAGTTTTAGGGTTAGGGATTGGTTTAGGGTAAGGGTTTGGATTAGCGTACGTGTTAGGGTTAGGGTTTGGGTTAGGGTTAGGGTACGCATTAGGGTTAGGGTGTGGGTTAGGGTTAGGGTACACGTTAGGATTAGGGTATTTATTAAACCTATCCCACTCTCTAGATACCACTTAGCACGTAAAGGAATATTATTTAGGGTCCAGCCATGGAAAAGATTTTAGTCACTAGGATAAGATAAAGAATAAACACATTATAAAAAAATCACATTAGGATTTTCTTTTTAACCTGTTCCTTAAAACACTAGTGCTTAGGAAATCCAATGGAGGCAAAAGCAGTCAAGGGTAGTTTAGGGTTAGGGTTAGGGTTAGGGTTAGTGTTAGGGTTAGGGTACGGCTTAGGGTATGGGATAGGGTATGGGTGAGGGTACGGCATAGGGTAGGGTTTAGGGTTAGGGTTAGTGTTAGGGTTAGGGTTAGGGTATGGCTTAGGGTACGGGTGAGGGTACTGTGTAGGTCATTGGTTAGGGTTAGGTTAAGGCTTAGGATACAGGTTATTGTATGGGTTAGGGTACGGCGCAGGGTATGGGTAAGGGTTAGGGTTAGGGTTAGGGTTAGAGTTAGGGTACGGCTTAGGGTACGGGTTAGGGTACGGGTGAGGATACGGCGTAGTGTATAGGTTAGGGTTAGGGTTAGGGTACGGCTTAGGGTACGGGTTAGGGTACGGGTTAGGGTTAGGGTTAGGGTTAGGGTTAGGGTTAGGGTATGGCTTAGGGTACGGGTGAGGGTACGGGTGAGGGTACTGCGTAGGGTATTGGTTAGGGTTAGGGTACGGCTTAGGATACGTGTTAGGGTACGGGTTAGGGTACGGCGTAGAGTGTGGGTTAGGGTTAGGGTTAGTGTTAGGGTTAGGGTTACGGTACGTCTTATGTTACGTGTTAGGGTACGGGTGAGGGTACGGCGTAGGTTATGGGTTAGGGTTAGGGTTAGGGTTAGGGTTAGGGTACGGCTTAGGATACGGGTTAGGGTACGGGTTTGGGTACGGCGTAGGTTATGGGTTAGGGTTAGGGTTAGTGTTAGGGTTATGGTACGGCTTAGGTTATGGGATAGGGTACAGGTGAGGGTATGGCATAGGGTAGGGGTTAGGGTTAGGGTTAGGGTTAGGGTTAGGGTTAGGGTACGGCTTAGGGTACGGGTTAGGGTATGGGTGAGGATACTGCGTAGGTTATTGGTTAGGGTTAGGGTACGGCTTAGGATACGGGTTAGGGTACGTGTTAGGGTATGGCGTACGGTATGGGTTAGGGTTAGGGTTAGGGTTAGGGTTAGGGTACGGCTTAGGGTACGGGTTACGGTACGGGTGAGGTTACGGCGTAGGGTATAGTTTAGAGTTAGGGTTAGGGTAAGGGTACGGCTTAGGATACGGGTTAGGGTACGGGTGAGGGTACGGCGTAGCGTATGGTTTAGGGTTAGGGTTAGGGTTAGGGTACGGCTTAGGGTACGGGTTAGGGTACGGGTGAGGGTACGGCGTAGTGTATAGGTTAGGGTTAGGGTTAGGGTACGGCTTAGGGTACGGGTTAGGTTACGGGTGAGAGTACGGCATAGGGTATGGGTTAGGGTTAGGGTTAGGGTTAGTGTTACTGTTAGGGTTAGGGTACGGCTTAGCGTATGGGATAGGGTACGGGTGAGGGTACGGCGTAGGGTAGGGGTTAGGGTTAGAGTTAGGGTTAGGGTTGGGGTTAGGGTACGGCTTAGGGTACGGGTGAGGGTACGGGTGAGGGTACTGCGTAGGGTATTGGTTAGGGTTAGGATACGGCTTAGGATACGGGTTAGGGTACGGGTTAGGGTATGGCGTAGGGTATGGGTTAGGGTTAGGGTTACGGTTAGGGTTAGGGTTAGGGTACGGCTTAGGATACGGGTTAGGGTACGGGTGAGGGTACGGCGTAGCGTATGGGTTAGGGTTAGGGTTAGGGTACGTTTTAGGGTACGGGTGAGGGTACGGGTGAGGGTACGGCGTAGGGTAAGGGTTAGGGTTAGGGTTAGGGTTAGGGTTAGTTTTAGGGTTAGGGATTGGTTTAGGGTACGGGTTAGGATTAGCGTACGTGTTAGGGTTAGGTTTTGGGTTAGGGTTAGGGTACGCGTTAGGGTTAGGGTATGGTTTAGGGTTAGGGTACACGTTAGGATTAGGGTATTTATTAAACCTATCCCACTCTCTAGATACCACTTAGCACGTAAAGGAATATTATTAGGGATCCAGCCATGGAGAAGATTTTAGTCACTAGGATAAGATAAAGAATAAACACATTATAAAAAAATCACATTAGGATTTTCTTTTTAACCTGTTCCTTAAAACACTAGTGCTTAGGAAATCTAATAGAGGCAAAAGCAATCAAGGGTAGTTTAGGGTTAGGGTTAGGGTTAGGGGTAGTCTTAGGGTTAGGGTTAGGGTATGGCTTAGGGTACGGGTGAGGGTACGGGTGAGGGTACTGCGTAGGGTATTGGTTTGGGTTAGGGTACGGCTTAGGATACGTGTTAGGGTACGGGTTAGGGTACGGCGTAGAGTGTTGGTTAGGGTTAGGGTTAGTGTTAGGGTTAGGGTTAGGGTATGGCTTAGGGTACGGGTGAGGGTACTGTGTAGGTCATTGGTTAGGGTTAGGTTAAGGCTTAGGATACAGGTTATTGTATGGGTTAGGGTACGGCGCAGGGTATGGGTAAGGGTTAGGGTTAGGGTTAGGGTTAGAGTTAGGGTACGGCTTAGGGTACGGGTTAGGGTACGGGTGAGGGTACGGCGTAGTGTATAGGTTAGGGTTAGGGTTAGGGTACGGCTTAGGGTACGGGTTAGGTTACGGGTGAGGGTACGGTGTAGGGTATGGGTTAGGGTTAGGGTTAGGGTACGTCTTAGGGTACGGGTTAGGGTACGGGTGAGGGTACGGCGTAGGGTAAGGGTTAGGGTTAGGGTTAGGGTTAGTTTTAGGGTTAGGGATTGGTTTCGGGTACGGGTTAGGATTAGCGTACGTGTTAGGGTTAGGTTTTGGGTTAGGGTTAGGGTACGCGTTAGGGTTAGTGTATGGGTTAGGGTTAGGGTACACGTTAGGATTAGGGTATTTATTAAACCTATCCCACTCTCTAGATACCACGTAGCACGTAAAGGAATATTATTAGGGATCCAGCCATGGAGAAGATTTTAGTCACTAGGATAAGATAAAGAATAAACACACTATAAAAAAATCACATTAGGATTTTCTTTTTAACCTGTTCCTTAAAACACTAGTGCTTAGGAAATCTAATAGAGGCAAAAGCAATCAAGGGTAGTTTAGGGTTAGGGTTAGGGTTAGGGTTAGTGTTAGGGTTAGGGTACGGCTTAGGGTATGGGATAGGGTACGGGTGAGGGTACGGCGTAGGGTAGGGGTTAGGGTTAGGGTTAGGGTTAGGGTACGGCTTAGGTTACGTGTTAGGGTATGGGTGAGGATACTGCGTAGGGTATTGGTTAGGGTTAGGGTACGGCTTAGGATACGGGTTAGGGTACGTGTTAGGGTATGGCGTACGGTATGGTTTAGGGTTAGGGTTAGGGTTAGGTTTAGGGTTAGGGTACGGCTTAGGGTACGGGTTAGGGTACGGGTGAGGTTATGGCGTAGGGTATAGTTTAGAATTAGGGTTAGGGTTAGGGTACGGCTTAGGATACGGGTTAGGGTACGGGTGAGGGTACGGCGTAGCGTATGGTTTAGGGTTAGGGTTAGGGTTAGGGTACGGCTTAGGGTACGGGTTAGGGCACGGGTGAGGGTACGGCATAGTGTATAGGTTAGGGTTAGGGTTAGGGTACGGCTTAGGGTACGGGTTAGGTTACGGGTGAGGGTACGGCATAGGGTATGGGTTAGGGTTAGGGTTAGGGTTAGGGTTAGTGTTAGTGTTAGGGTTAGGGTACGGCTTAGCGTATGGGATAGGGTACGGGTGAGGGTACGGCGTAGGTTATGGGTTAGGGTTAGGGTTAGTGTTAGGGTTATGGTACGGCTTAAGTTATGGGATAGGGTACAGGTGAGGGTATGGCATAGGGTAGGGTTTAGAGTTAGGGTTAGGGTTAGGGTTAGGGTACGGCTTAGGGTACGGGTGAGGGTATGGGTGAGGATACTGCATAGGGTATTGGTTAGGGTTAGGGTACGGCTTAGGATATGGGTTAGGGTACATGTTAGGGTATGGCGTACGGTATGGGTTAGGGTTAGGGTTAGGGTTAGGTTTAGGGTACGGCTTAGGGTACGGGTTAGGGTACAAGTGAGGGTATGGCGTAGTGTATAGGTTAGGGTTAGGGTTAGGGTTAGGGTACGGCTTAGGGTACGGGTTAGGGTACGGGTGAGGTTACGGCGTAGGGTATAGTTTAGGGTTAGGGTTAGGGTTAGGGTACGGCTTAGGATACGGGTTAGGGTACGGGTGAGGGTACGGCGTAGCGTATGGTTTAGAGTTAGGGTTAGGGTTAGGGTACGGCTTAGGATACGGGTTAGTGTACGGGTGAGGGTACGGTGTAGGTTATGGGTTAGGGTTAGGTTTAGGGTTAGGGTTAGTTTTAGGGTTAGGGATTGGTTTAGGGTACGGGTTAGGATTAGCATACGTGTTCGGGTTAGGGTTTTGGTTAGGGTTAGGGTACGCGTTAGGGTTAGGGTATGCGTTAGGTTTAGGGTACACTTTAGGATTAGGGTATTTATTAAACCTATCCCACTCTCTAGATACCACTTAGCACGTAAAGGAATATTATTTGGGGTTCAGCCATGGAGAAGATTTTAGTCACTAGGATAAGATAAAGAATAAACACATTATAAAAAAATCACATAAGGTTTTCTTTTTAACCTGTTCCTTAAAACACTAGTGTTTAGGAAATCTAATGGAGGCAAAAGCAGTAAAGGGTAGTTTAGGGTTAGGGTTAGGGTTAGGGTTAGGGTAGGGCTTAGGATACGGGTGAGGTTACTGGTGAGGGTACTGCGTAGGTTATTGGTTAGGGTTAGGGTACGGCTTAGGATACGGGTTAGGATATGGGTTAGGTTACGGCGTTGGGTATGGGTGAGGGTTAGGGTTAGGGTTAGGGTAAGGCTTTGGGTACGGGTTAGGGTACGGGTGAGGGTACGGCGTAGGGCAGAGGTTAGGGTTAGGTTTAGGATTAGGGTACGGCTTAGGATACGGGTTAGGGTATGGGTGAGGGTACGGCGTAGCGTATGGGTTAGGGTTAGGGTTAGGGTTAGGGTTAGTTTTAGGGTTAGGGATTGGTTTAGGGTACGGGTTAGGATTAGCGTACGTGTTAGGGTTAGGGTTTGGGTTAGGGTTAGGGTACGCATTAGAGTTAGGGTATGGGTTAGGGTTAGGGTACACGTTAGGATTAGGGTATTTATTAAACCTATCCCACTCTCTAGATACCACTTAGCACGTAAAGGAATATTATTTAGGGTCCAGCCATGGAGAAGATTTTCGTCACTAGGATAAGATAAAGAATAAACACATTATAAAAAAATCACATTAGGATTTTCTTTTTAACCTGTTCCTTAAAACACTAGTGCTTAGGAAATCTAATGGAGGCAAAAGCAGTCAAGGGAAGTTTAGAGTTAGGGTTAGGGTTAGGGTTAGTGTTAGGGTTAGGGTACGGCTTAGGGTATGGGATAGGGTATGGGTGAGGGTACGGCATAGGGTAGGGTTTAGGGTTAGGGTTAGTGTTAGGGTTAGGGTTAGGGTATGGCTTAGGGTACGGGTGAGGGTACTGTGTAGGTCATTGGTTAGGGTTAGGCTAAGGCTTAGGATACAGGTTATTGTATTGGTTAGGGTACGGCGCAGGGTATGGGTAAGGGTTAGCGTTAGGGTTAGGGTTAGAGTTAGGGTACGGCTTAGGGAACGGGTT